>NW_026014597.1:0-58294 GCF_020379485.1 Brassica napus
TAGGAAACTACAGTCCGTCGGAATAATTCGACCGGGAATTCCGAGGAAAACTGTGTTCCTCGGAAAAAAAACCGATGAATTCCGAGGAAATTACAGCCGTTGGAGAGCCGTGGGGGATTTATGGGATTTTACAAAATTCCGAGGAAATTCGACGAACTAGTTTTGTCCGTCGGAATTCCGTCGGAATTTCCTCGGTATGTCGGCAGGATTTAAACTATAAATACAAGCACTCCTTCCTCTTCATTCACTTCATATCTTCATCATCCCTCTTACTCTATTTACACACGAATTTGATTCATAAAAAATATGTCTTCTTCAAATTATTTTCGTTCTTGGATCGATCGACCTCATTGGATCCGAACACGAGATTGCTTACGGAAGAATACCAACGAGGTATAACTGAATTCATGGGGTTAGTTCACCGACAACCGGAAGCAAAAACAGGTATGTTAAGATGTCCTTGCTCTAATTGTAAAAATAGAAGGTTATTAAAGAGTGGGATGTTTGGACTCATCTATATTTGAGTGGGTTTACACGAAGTTACAAAATTGGTATCATCATGGGGAAACTGATTATGAAACATGGTAGTACTAGTGAACCTCAGCCAGCGGTTAGATTAGAAGAACCAATTAGAACGGATGTAGATTATGGTGTAGGTACTGAGCAGATGGTAAATGATCATTTTAGAGGGGAAGATTTACCCAATGCAGAAGCTAGGAGATTTTATGATATGTTGGATGTTGGAAAGCAACCATTGTACGAAGGTTGCAGAGATGGTCATTCAGCTTTATCATCTGCTCAAGATTGATGGGCATTAAAACATATTATAATTTGGCTGAAGACTGTGTGGATGCGATTGCTGATTTTGTAAAAGGTATTCTACCCGAGGATAATGTAGCTCCTGGTTCATACTACGAGGTTCAGAAACTCGTAGCTGGTCTTGGTTTATCGTATCAGGTAATAGATGTATGCAGCGACAACTGCATGATGTATTGGAGGGCGGATGAACAGCGTGTTACATGCAAATTTTGTGGAAAGCCTCGTTATAAAGATACGAGTGGAAGAGTTCCAGTGCCATATAAAAGGATGTGGTATTTACCTTTGACGGAAAGGTTGCAGAGGTTGTATCTGTCTGAACGCACAGCGCAACCAATGAGATGGCATGCGGAGCACTCAACAGATGGTGAGATCAGACATCCTTCAGATACAAAAGCGTGGAAGCATTTCCAATCAAAGTATCCCGACTTTGCGTATGAGAGAAGAAATGTCTACCTTGGATTATGTACTGATGGTTTCAGTCCGTTTGGCAAGAGTGGAAGACAGTATTCTCTATGGCCCGTCATTCTTACACCATACAACCTCCCCCCAAACTTTTGCTTGCGACGAGAGTTTTTGTTTCTCTCGATTCTCGTTCCCGGACCAGAGCATCCTAAGAGATCACTTGATGTGTTTCTTCAGCCACTAATATATGAGTTGCAACAACTATGGGCTCAAGGTGCTGAAACATACGATGTTTCGTGTAAAGAAAACTTTTAAATGCGGGCAGTACTAATGTGGACAATAAGTGATTTTCCAGCATATGGTATGTTGTCAGGATGGACAACGCATGGAAGGCTATCATGTCCATATTGTCAAGATAACACTGATGCTTTCCAACTAAAGCACGGAAGGAAAACGTGTTGGTTTGACTGTCACAGGAGATTCCTACCACCTGATCATCCATATCGTAGGAGTAGGAATTTCTTTACGAAGAACAAGAGGGTGTTTGACAGTCCACCTCTGGAAATTTGTGGGAAAGATTTGAAGATACAACTAAGAGATTTTGGTGCAGAAAGGACGCCAGAAGTCGGTGGACATGAGCGTTTTCCGGTAGATGCTGTTGGAGAACTACATAACTGGCACAAAAAAGTATTTTCTGGGATCTGCCATACTGGGAGGATCATCTGCTAAGGCATAATTTAGATGTCATGCATATTGAGAAGAACTTTTTTGACAATCTCATGAACACGATCCTTAATGTTCAAGGTAAAACAAAGGATAATTTGAAGTCAAGACTGGATTTAGTCGATATATGTGCTCGTTCAGAACTTCATGTTGATGAGAATGGTAGGGCTCCTTTTCCCATATACCGACTTGATGCAGCGGGAAAAGATGCGTTCTTTGATTGGATTTCAAACGATGTGGAATTTCCAGACGGTTACGCATCAAATTTGCGTAACTGTATCGACAGAAAGGAAGGAAAGTTTACTGGCTTGAAAAGCCACGATTGCCATGTAATGATGCAGCGCCTCCTTCCGTTCGCCTTCAATGAACTATTACCACGAAATGTTCATGAAGCAATTGCAGGGATAAGTGGTTTCTTCCGCGATTTATGCACGAGATCAGTGACTCTTGAAGGTATTGAAAATTTGAAGACTAACATAGCCGTGATTCAGTGCAACCTTGAGAAGATATTTCCTCCCTCATTTTTTGATGTTATGGAGCATCTTGTTATTCACCTGGCAAGAGAATTGGAACTTGGTGGTCCTGTGCAGTATAGATGGATGTATCTGTATGAGCGGTATATGTTCCATTTGAAGAAGATGGTGAAAAATTTAAGTAGGGTGGAAGGTTCTATAGTCGCACAGATGATCAATGAAGAAACTTCAAACTTTGCCAAGTACTACTTTCCAGCAGAAGTTCAGACCAAAAACAGAAGACCTGCTCGGCATGATGATAGAGGCGAACGGGCAACATATCATGTTACGGTTCCAGACATTTTCACAGACGTTAGACGACTTAGCGGAAAACCAAAGGACCGTCGACTTACTGAGCAGGAGCGCAGTCATTTGCAAACATATTTGCTCACCAACTGCGAAGACGTTCTTCAATATGAGAGGTAAATAAATGAGCTTACAAATTTTTATTTTAACAAGTTGAAATTTAAATCTTAATTAATTACATTATTGTCATCATATACAGGATTTTCATGGCAGAAAAGCGGTTCGAGTATAGATACGCCACAGAGGACGAACTAGAAGAAATGAAGCAGAGAGAATTTACTGGATGGATGTTTACTTATGTGAGTGCTTTAAACAAATTAAAATATATTTTATCACATATTTATACTAATTCACATTTATTGATATAATATATATATATGTGCTATTAATAGGTGTCTGCTGGTTTGGCCAGAGGTGAAACATTTGACGATTGGATACGTGAGATGGTCGTTGGACCAAACTTTGTTGTGAAGTCATATCCGAGATTTTGTACTCGAGGATATGCATTCACAACTCAGAAGAGGAGACGTTCGAGTACGACTTATGATGCTGGCGTTTGTTCTGCATCAGGAGATGATGTATACTACGGACACATTCATGAGATTTTGGAAATCAAGTATTTGGGCATGGTTGGATTGCGCTGTACTGTTTTCTATTGTGATTGGCACGACAACACCCCAGATCGAGGTGTGAGAACAGATGCATTTGGTGTTACATCAGTAAATTCGAGGCGAAAGCTGCAATATTATGATCCTTTCATTCTTGCTTCCCAGGCCGATCAGGTAATTAAATGTTAATTATTCAGAATGATTCATCATCATGTGTATTAATTTATAATTTTTCTAAATGTTACAGGTTTGTTATATCAAGTACCCCCGGGTAAGGAACAGAGATGATCCATGGGTTACTGTTAGAAGACTCAACCCGAGAGGCCGAGTTCAGGGAAGTTCTGAGCTGGAAGACCCACTACAACCAAGCACATCCGGCAACTGTAGTGCAGCAGAAGATTTAGCTGGAGTTGGCCTTGTAGTCGATTTAACCGACTTTGGAGAGGAAGGCGTCGTTCACGTAGAGGATGAACCAGTGATTGGAGAGTTTCACCAAGATCCAGATTCAGATTCATCTGGTGATGATGACTCGGAAACAGACTACCATTGAACTTATTTTTTTTTTTTTAAGAAATACCGAGGAAATTCCGAGGAACACTTGATATAACCTCTTTCCTCGGATAATAGTTATTTGGTTTATCTAGCAAGGCAAAGCTGAATACGAATTAAAAGCTACACAAAACACAACCAAATAAAACAAAGAAACCATGTAAAAGAAATACGAACTCATAATTAAGAAACCTAAAAAAAAACTCAGTTCAAAATTAACAGAAAATAAGACCATAAAACGTTAGAATAGAAAAGAAAATAAAATAGCCGGTGATAGCTCCTACTCCTCGTCTCCTGCTCCAGATGTTCCTGCATCGTTGGGTTCTAAGGTTAAATAGGAGGGGATGAGAGTTCTAAGGTTTAGATCCAAAAAGGTCGGGTTTTGCCTTATAATTCTGTTTTCCGAACACGCATCGATCGATGCATTTTTGTTCTATAACGCATCGATCGATCACAATCTTACGGCCCGGTCCATCTTAGTAATCGATCGATTTGTTTTTGTTCAAAAACGCATCGATCGATGCGTTTTTAAAAAAACATACAAGATTTTCCGAGGGCATTCCGAGGAACAATTCAGATTCTCGATCGATCGATGGAATACTCTCATCGATCGATCACAATCTTACGGCCCGGTCCATCTTAGTAATCGATCGATTTGTTTTTGTTCAAAAACGCATCGATCGATGCGTTTTTAAAAAAACATACAAGATTTTCCGAGTGCATTCCGAGGAACAATTCAGATTCTCGATCGATCGATGGGATACTCTCATCGATCGATCACAATCTTACGGGCCGGTCCATCTTAGTAATCGATCGATTTGTTTTTGTTCAAAAACGCATCGATCGATGCGTTTTTAAAAAAACATACAAGATTTTCCGAGGGCATTCCGAGGAACAATTCAGATTCTCGATCGATCGATGGGATACTCTCATCGATCGATCACAGTCTTACGGGCCGGTCCATCTTAGTAATCGATCGATTTGTTTTTGTTCAAAAACGCATCGATCGATGCGTTTTTTTTAAAAAAATTACGTTTTGAAACCCCAAACACTAGTTCGTCGGAATTTCCTCGGAATATTCCGAGGAAATTCCGAGGAAGAAGAGGTTTTCCTCGGAGTTCCCTCGGAATAATCCGAGGAAATTCCGAGGAAATAGGGTTTTTAAACTGAAAACAACGTTTTGCCATTTGAATAACACCTATATAACCCTTATTAAGTGTCTTACGTTCATTATGAAGTCAAAAATTTGTTCCTTACCGTATAATTAACACTTTTCCGATTGTATGAACGAAATCTCGCAACATAAGAGAAACACTTATACCTTTTAATGAACGGTAAAGGGAATACTTTCAATTAGTTTTGAAATTTGTTATTTCATGGTTTATGCTCATGCATACAAAGAATCCTCAATGGTATGCATTACAATTGTATAAGAAATGAAATACGGCAAAAAAAATTGATGTTTTGAAACCCCAAACACTAGTTCCTCGGTATTTCCTCGGAATATTCCGAGGAAATTCCGACGGATATTTTACTATCTGTCGGAATTTCCTCGGAATATTTTCATTTTACCAGGCAAATATTTCGCGAAAATTGAAATTAGAATTCCGACGGAATTCCGACGGATAATGTCCGTCGGACCCTAGGTTTTATAACCACGAGCCCCTTCTTCTTCCCCATTTCTCTCTTCTTCCTCTGCGCGACTCCTCTCTTTCTCTCCGGCGATTTCCCCCTGAAATCCGACGATATCTCCGGCGATCTCCCTCTTCTCTTACACAAATCATGTAAGGACCCTATCCCACTCTCTTAGGTTCTATTTGTTAGGTTTTTGTGTAGTTTTGATAGATTTTTGTTAGGGTGATTGGTTAAGATTGTGATTTGGTTGTATAATAGGTTTAGAATTGTGATTTGGTTGAATAATTTGTTTTGTTGAATTGATTTAGAATTTTTTTATAATTTTTTTATTTTTTGTATTTATAAAATTGATTTTTGTATATAAAATCGATTTTTGTATTTTACAAAACGATTTTTCTATATAAATTCGATTTTTTGGATTTTACAAAAAAAAATTTCTATATAAATTCGATTTTTTGGATTTTACAAAAAAAAATTTCTATATAAATTCGATTTTTTGGATTTTACAAAACATTTTAAATATCTATAAAACTTTTTTTGTCATTAAATACTATTATTTGGGATTTAAAAATATTTTTCATATATATAAATCTTTTTCTGTGATTAAATTATTTGGGATTTTTTTTTAATAAAAAAAATTAATTTATATATTTCTGTATTTATTAAATATATTTTTTTAATTTACAGGTCTCATGATGATCAGACCCGGCCTCGACAGCGTCGTGGTCGTGGTGGTACGGGGAGCCAGTCTCGGGATTCCAGCCATTTTCAGGATTCCCCTTCGCCCCACAGCTCCAACCATACATCTTCCTCTGCTACACCCGCTCATGCTCCTCTCGCTCCCGCTGCTGCATCCGCTCCTGTTCCTCCGGGTCCTCCGGGAGTGATGAGGGTTGCGGAGTTGGTTCAACAGCCCGGTCGTGACCATCTTCCGTATCTCACTCCATATCCACATGGACGGGGTCAAACATGGTAATTAAACATTTTTTTTTCTTTAAATTTGGATTCATTATTAACCGTTTGTTCTTTTAATAAGGTTCAACCGATCCGGGAACGGGATCAGCGCATGGATCAACCGTATGATGTACTCGGCCCTCGACAGTGGACATCCGACTTTCACTCACTTCCCAACCGACAAGCAGGTTCTGTGGTTTCGTCAGTTTGCGGTAAGTATTCTAATTTTTTACTTATATTTTTAATCTTTAATATAAATTTTCTACTAATTGTGTTTTTTTTTCAGCAAGAGTTCAACTGGAATTCCGATGAGACGCTCTTTATCTATCACCACTTCGTCCATAAAGTAATGGACAACTATGGGAAGCAGATCCACGAGTGGAAGAAGAAGTGGGAAATCAATAAGGTTCGATTTAATTTATTAAACAATTTTTTTATTTATTAAACTATTTTTTAATTTATTAAACTTTTTCTTTTTTTTTAATTAAAAGGTCCCAAAGTCGATGAACGACACGGTCTGGAAGGAGTTGTGTGCGCATTGGGATAAGGAGGAGACGAAAGAAACTTCTTCCACCAACTCCACCAACCGCAGGAGCGACCGTAAAGGGAAGGGCATCTACAAGCATAACTTGGGTGCTCAATCTATTGTCACTCTCGGAGATCGCATGGTAAGTTCAACCGCTTTGTCTTCAATTATTTGAGTTTCAGAATTTAAATTTATTGTGCATTTCTTCTAATTTCTAATGTTTCTTTAATTTTATGTTTTTTTCAAGGCGGAAGAAAATGATGGCGAGCCGGTTGATGATCTCGCCCTAATGAGGAGGGCGTATACCAACAAGAAGACCGGCCAGATTGATGACGGTCTTGTGAGGGACGTGGTCGACCTGGTCCAAACTCAGGTGGTAGACGAAGTGTCTCAGCTTCAAACCGAGGATGACGCTTCGACGGCTTCGACCAACTTGTCCCGGTTTCGAATCAACGAAATCGTTGAATCCGTAAGTTCTTTTTTTTTAAAGTTCAATTCATTTATTTCTTGGTTTAAATTTCTAAATTTGGCTTTTTTCTATTCAATCGGTTCCAAAGAAGAAGGGACGTTTGGTCGGTTTGGGTCGTCGCACCCGGTCGGTTCCTCCTTCTTCTGCACCACCGTCCTTTGTTGATCCAGAAGTACTTACGGCTCAGTTGAAGGACAAAGATGATCGTATATCTTTGTTGGAGACCCAGATGGCGGCTCAACAGGCGGGCTATGAGGCACAGAGGAGGCTGAACCAGCAAATGATGGAGATGATGCAGAGGATGTACCCGAACGAGGTGTTCCCAGACGTGCCAGACCCGTAGTTTTTTTTTTCCCCAATCTCGGAATGTTTTATTTTTATTTGTGAAACTTTGAATATTAATTAATATGATTTCAATTTTACTTTTAATTTCATATTTTCGAATTTAAATTTCAGAAATTTTATTTTTTCAAAAAAATTAATATTTTTTACATTCCGAGGAAATTAATTATATTTTTCACTAGATCGATCGATGTGTTTTTGAACAAAAACGCATCGATCGATCCGTTTTTTTTTTTAAATATAGCGAGGGACATTTCCCTCGGAATTTTCCGAGGGACAACTCCCTCGGAAAATTCCGAGGAACGGATCCCTCGGAATATACCGAGGGAACAGTTCCTCGGAATAAACCGAGGAAAAAGTCCGTCGGTATACTCCTATCGATCGATGTATATATGTCCAAACACGCATCGATCGATGAACTTCCGAGGAATTATCCCGACGAAGTTCTCCCTCGGTATATTCCGAGGACTTTTCCGACAAATAAGGGATCCTCGGAATTTCCTCGGAAATTTATTTCCTCGGAATTCCGTTGGAAAATTCCGAGGGATTTCCGAGGAAAAAAGAAATTCCGAGGAATTATTTCCGACGACGTGTTTCGTCGGAATTTCGTCGGAATAACGATATTCCGACGAAATTCCGACGATTTTTTCCCTCAGAATCCTTGATGTTTTCTTGTAGTGCATCCTTCAGGTGGTGAACTGCTAAATCCCGGCGATATTCCGGTGGGCACCTGGCTGAGAGGAAATTCTTCTCCAATCTCCTCCTCCAGTTGTCTGCGGCAATTGGGTCAGCTCCCCCGCTAAACAGTTCCATTTGCATACTTTTCAGTTGCTTCATCATGTCCCAGTAGGATGGCACGGCTGGTTGATTCCCCACTGGTACAGCCACGGGTGGTGCGAGCCCTTCTCCGGCGGCTGCACCGTTACCAGGAAGCCTACCCCCGTAAGCTTCTCGGTACCGTCGTAGTTCCTCCATGGCCGCAGCATCCATGGCGGCCTAGTCTTGGCCCGGTGCCTTGCCGTTCTCTTGGTTCAGTTCCACGTTATCCCCGGCTTGACTCTCGGTCTCATCGGTGGCCTGTGATGCGGCCCGTGCAGCACGTCTCGTGGCCCTCTGGGCCGTCGTGGTGGGTTGAGCTTGTCGGGCGTTTCTGGGAGGCATCCTGTCATAATGGTAATAGTTAGATAACTAGAATGCAGGTAGTGACTTAATACCTAGTCGAGAAGGGCATGGGTCAGCCGGAGGAGTGCGATGGAAATAAACATAAAAGTTCCCCCCCCCCCCTTTTTTTGAAATTCTTTCCGCCAGCACCCATCCGGATAGGACCGGATAGGTTTAACCTGGCTCTGATACCAATTGTAACACCCATCTCTTATTACCACACTCGGGTATTTTGAGAACCAGCTTAAGGGCACACATGTCTAACTACCGACATATCCGTATGCCCTCTCATTGGTCCTTAACTAGATAAATAGAGTAACAACGTAACAAGGTTCATCAAATCCTTTTATTCCTCAAAATCTTGCAAAATGTATTCGACTCAAATCTTAAAGAAATGGTTCTTGAGAAAACAACTGAAACAATAAATAAATTCAAACTCCCAAACACCCCTGGCTGGCACCACTCCGTGCCTACTCCTGCGCCTCCTTGTCCGTACCTGAAAGGAGAGGGTGAGTATTTGGGAATACTCAGTGAGGACGGGTTCCAGGAACCCGTTAACTCATATCAAACACAAATAATTCAGCAAGCATCAGTTGCAAGCTAATAGGAACTAGCAAGCAACATTCACAAACACCTAGACTTAGGACCTACACAGCTCAAGCGGTTCCCTCCACCCCTTTTCTTGTTGCTTCCCTGTGAAGTCGCCTGCCCTGGTAGGCCCAACACCCGGTTCCTAGGGTGTGGACCGCCTTTGCAATGTATTACGACCCCTTCCCGCCAAGACTCGGCGTGACTCAATCTTACTGGCCCCTTTATTCTTAATCTGCCATTTTTACTGATGCTATGGCCCCGCATCTCCGCCATTTTTGAACGCTACGGCCGCCGCGTTTCTTTCCCCATCTTTCCCAATGGCTCTTATCTCAATCATTATCTTTTTCCCTAGTTCCACTAGGTTCTTTCATCAATCAATCACGACATGAAGTCTCATTCAATCATTCTTTTTAATCAAGTCATTATCACATTCAATCAACCCTAGTTCATACTAGTTACTTCCTAATACTATACTAGATTAGGAATCTTGATAAGAGTTCACAGACGGGTCCTCGCCTTAGTTCTTGGTGATTGCAGATCTGGTTCTAAGACGTGAAGGAGAGAGGGTCCTCCTCCGGATCTTACAGATCTGATCGGAGATGGTTACACGAGACGGAGTCGAGAAGGTGACGGCTCGGCACCTTGGATCGGCGGCTCGGGCTTCGCGGGTGGCGATCGGCGGCGGCGCTTCCTCGGCGGTTCGACGGCGGTGGCGCGAGACGGGAGGAGGTCAGCGGCAGGTCTAGTTCACAGGGCTTCGCTGTGTGTGGGTGTTGTGGCTCAGCTGCAGAGAGGCTCCTCCTTTTATAGGAAATGGGATTAGGGCTACTTAGGGTTTCCTTTTGTTGGACCTTTTGCACTTGAGCCTGGGCCGGGGTGTTACACAAAGAAACTCAGCGGTTTAAGTAACAGCGGGACAACGCATTCCAAGAACCATCTCATGCGTTGTCTCGAAAGAACCAATCACTACATGTCTCAGCTGCTAACTCCCAAGAGAAAGAAGAAGGAGAATCCAGCAACAGTTGCTACTATCAGTCTCAATGAGGGTCAGCCAAAGACGGTTACATTAGGCCTAAGTTTGATCAGGAGCAACATAGTGACGAGATTGTTGCTGCGTATGATTATATTGCATGGTTTTCCGCTACCTATGGTTGATCATGTTGCCTTCAAAGTGTTTTCAAGGAATCTTCAGCCATATGAACTTGTAGCTTATAGAACCATTAAGGAGACATGTATGAAGATTTACATTAAAGAGAAGAAGAGGGTGTCACATGCTTTGAGTAATTTATAGGGTAAGATCAACCTTTCCGTGGAGATGTGGTCATCCCGGGACAATGCTAACTACATGTGTTTGGCCTCTCACCATATCGATGAGGAGTGGAGGCTACAGAGGAATGTTGTCAACTTTATCACCTTGGATCCTTCTCGTATGGATGATATGCTCTTGGAAGTAATCATCAGGTGTTTTTAGGAGTGGAGTCTTTAATGCACATGCTTTATATTTGGAGTTTTTAGTTTAAATTGTCGTTATGCGTTCATTAATCAAATATTAGACATTGTTGCTCTGTTTTTAGGTACTATGCATCACCTTGGATCAATCTCCAGAGCAGGAAAACTACTCTAAACCTGTACTTTAGGTTGACAATACATATATCTTAGTGTGACTTTTCATTTCATGTAGACAATACATATATCTTTTGATTTTTTTCTTGATCAGAGCGACGAATCCATAACTTATTGTTTGGTTTTAACCTAATGCTTGCAGTTTTATAAATAATTTTCTACTTGCTATCACAATTAAAGTAGAAAAAATATTTAAAATAATAATGTTTTCATGATTTTTTTATATTTTAAATATTTTTTTAAAAATGTGAAATATACTTATGATATCTAAAAAAGTAAAATTTAATGTTACGATTGCAAAGGCTCATCAAAATTTAAGATGTTTATATATTTTAAATTCATTTATTTACCCGTCTATAGGGCGGATTGTCCCCTAGTAAGTATATACCGTTAACTGCAAAATTTAGTACTACTTGTCAACCGCAAATCATTACTGTTGAATGTCTTTAATTAGTCCGTTGAATGTCTTTAATTAGTCTCATTCATGAAGAGACGAACATTAAATTCATTATCATTCCTATAAAATAACAATGATTTATAAAATAACATGATTTAAAAAGAACAATTTTTTATTTTCATTCTTTTTCGTTCATTTTAGAGAATTATAAAATAAAATTGTTGTTTACCAAATTTGAAAAAAAAGAACAATCATTCATTTTTATTTATTTTTATTTTTAGGATGGCTACCAGTTAGATCTTTAGACTAATTCATTAGACTTAAACGATAAATTGATAATTTAAGACCTTTTAGGCTATAGCTTCCTCGGGTTTGTAAACTATAGCTTCCTCATGTTTGTAAACTGTAAACGTAAATCATTTGCATTTACAATATTCAAGACAAAACAAACCCAATGTGGTATTACAAGTCGCTTCATTCGAAACTTTTTACATTCAGAAAAAAAAAAAAAGAAACACAAAGAAGAAAGCCAATGTAATTGCACCGTGTAGAAGAAGTATATATTATTATGTACACTTTCCTTTGGCAAATCATTTACACAAACGATCCATCATATATTCACAGAGGAACAGGCTTCATATTACGGATTCTCATATACGTCAAAAACTGTGAAGGCAATTCTGCAAGAAGCGCTTGTACTACAGAGACCTGTCCATCTGCAAAGGAACAACACAAACTCATTAACACCCCCACCAACTCAAAGGAACTAACTAAGCCTTTGTCATACGGTTCTTGTGGGTTAAATTCAAGAATCAGAACAAAACTCACGTTGCACGTCTCGTAGTGCTACAAACTGAACGATATCACGTGACGCCACACGCCCGCTCGAGCTCTCCAGTCGTTCACCTCTGTCCGCGTCTAGTATCTACAAGACCACACCAAAACCAAACACACAGTTTACACAAAAATCATATATAGTTGTAAGAATCTTACTATGTCTTCTTCTTCCATAGACTTTTTACCTCCATCTCTTTGAAATCGGCTCCTCCAACTCCTACAATGAGCATTGATAACGGCAAATCCGATGCACTGACTAGTGCATCTTTTGTTTCTTGAAGGTCTGTTATTACACCATCCTGAACACAAGTTTTTTGGTTATAAACAAATGTTTGATTTTGTTCTGATGTTGGTTTATATTTATTTATAATACTCACTGTGATGATTAATAAGACGTAATATCTGCGTGAACCTTGAGCTAGAGACTGGCTGGCTATCATTGCAGCAGAATTTATCACCGGACCAAAAAGGGTAGGCCCTGCTAGAGAGACGTTGAAGAGCGCACTTGTGTATGAAGTCATGATTCCTTGAATCCCATCCACCTGAGAGATAGAAAGAAAATAATTAGATTTGTGAATACAAAAACATAAAAAATTCTAATAATATTTGATAAACGAGTTGAGTTTTGGTTTTACCTCAGAGTATGAACTGCTTCCATTGAGGTTAAAGCAATGTGAAACTGGAGAGTCAATTGGACGAGCTCCAAATCCCCAGGCAGGGAAACGTTTGTCTGAGTCATAAAACTGCAATACTTCTCCAACATCCACTATTGCCTGTTTCAATAATAATAAAAAAAAAAGAATTGGTTCTAGTCAGAGTGACTGCTAGTTAAGAAAAATGAAATAACATGATCAAGTCCTCACTCTCTGGTAAGCATTTAAATGTCCTGAAGGATCAATGTAGTGCAAAGAATCAGGGAGGCGTGGATTTCCATTTGAAGCTGCAAGGACAATAAGAGATATTTATATTAGTGTCCAAGAAGCTTAGTTTTTAATGATTATCTGCAGTGGTGGTGTAAGACCTTATTACCTGTGAAATCGACTGCTACCATGAAGCTTAGTTCAAACCCAGAGGCCAAGTATTCCAGGAATGTGTGCTGGACAGTCTCTGTAAACTTGTCCACAAAAAGCTGGCTCTTTAATACCTTTAAAAATAAGGAGAAATGTTATCAGATAAACTTGCATGAAAAATGCATTTAGCATGTTTTGGACCTTCATACCTTGCTTTGTCCAGCACCAGTAGTAGGCAAAGATAAGTTGATTCCTTGGCCAGTCAAATGAAGTTTCTCCAAGTCTGAAAGCGATTTTTGAACTTTTCTGGCCACCCAAAATAAACGAGTACTTATGTCAGTTAACAGATAAGAGTTACTCCGAAAAAGAAATAGTCTGAGCTCTAATCTTTACCCGATGAGACTGTGTTTTCCATTGGAATTAAAGTCTGAGCATTCTATTATCAGTGGGCTGTCCTGCAAGATTATAGGGAGAAAATTTGAGACATCTTATCTCAGACAGAGAAATAGACTTTCTATTACATATTCATGGATATAAGATTATTCTGATATACCTTACTCCCGGCTTGTTGAACACTTAGAAAGAGTGGTTTCCAGATAGGGTTAAGATTGTTCTTCAGGACTTCAGTTTTAGACACTGGGATTGGAGTTCCTTGCTCCACAATCTTTGATACCACCAAAAACGGATCCTAAACATGAGCAATAAAAATGTAATAAACGAGTTATATTTTATTTTATGTCTAAACTGTGTTATTTTAGGTAAAAAAAGGCTTAGGAGGAGAATGAATCCACAAACTCTTACACTTTTTGAGAAAAGATCTTTAGATTCCAAACTCGAACATCTGAATACAATCTCCGTCGTAATCTTAGAAGCAAGGGACTCCTCAGCATGGATAATAAGCTTCCCATGGTGATGCTGAGTCTGTGCAGCAACGCCTTCTTTACGCTTTAGCTCTAATGTAATCGTCTTAGTTGATTTTGTGATTATCTGCGTGGTTAAATAAGTAAATATTTAAAGTCCAACACATGCCAAAACTCAGGTCTATCAGACAAGTAAAAGGATAGCATTTAAATTAAAGCACTAGTTGATACCTCAGACAATACACATGTTGCCTCACCAAGAAATTGCTGTTGGTCAAGCTTAAGCATCTGAAAAGTAAATCTTCATCAGTAATGAATGAATGTTGAGACACAAGCATGTGGGTGGTGGTTGTGGTACCCACATTTTAAAGAGACAAAAAAGACTCATCAGGAAAATGGAGGAGACATAACAAGATGAGGTAGAATTAGTTACCTCCTCTTTTGAATTTTGATACTGAGTGTCAACATCATACACACGAAACCTGTGTAACAAACAAACAAACCAACAGAAGGTGTCAAACTACTTTGATCAAGTAAAGGTTTTTTTTTTCTTTTTAAATCTCTCTCAGCCACATATTTTGTTTAGAAGCAATCTTACAAGAATGTCTGGACAGTCTCGAAATGATAAGCGAGTGTAAATTTCTTAATCCATTTAGGAGCTAAGGAGTTCAAAACAACTTCGCTGCGGTACACTTCCGAAAGTGTCTCATCTTTTTCCTTTCTATAGACAACCACCATAGGATCACTCTGCAATAAAGAAAATTAATATAAATGTGATGCCATGGCAAATACTAAAATAGCTCCATCACTGATAAGACCTTTGGTTAAGATATCAAATGACATAGCTTTGAGGCCATTGCATAGATACACTGCCTTCAGGCAAAAACATCAAATTAAACAAAACTAGAGGAGCCATTACAACGAATTACCTTGGAAAGCACGTCACGGTCTCGCAAATTGGAAGCACAAAACGATAGCTGCAAGAACAAAAGACAAGACATTAACAATTATGAAACCCTCAGATAGAAACAGAACGATGAGATAAAATGATGTAAAGAGGGAACCTCGATATGAGAGAAGAGACCGTTGAAACCTCGAGACTTGAGATAGTAATCAACGGCGTCGTTCGTAGTGCCGCGAGCAGAGGAGATAGCAGCAGTTCCACCAACGCCAGCTATAGCCCCAGCTCCAGAGGAAACATCGGAGCAGCAGTTTCCCATAGAAACGGTTTGGATGAACAACACACAGACAACAGCTACACCTGTTTTTTTTTTTTTTTTCACAAAGAAGGAAGACAGAAATATTCAGACGCAGTAAAATGGGACCCCACTTATGCCAACGCGGCCTTTTATTTCGAATGACTGGCTCCCTCGTCTTCCCCTTTTAATACTTCTGTTTACACGAAACATCCTAGAAACTTTCAGCTACTTTCTCAGAAACTCTCTTTCTCATAAAGAGTCTTAGTCAATTGTCAAAAAAAAAAAAAACTTATTAACGTGTTTATTAATTTTAATCAAACGTCAAGTTTGAGTTACTAAAAGAAAAGATTAGTTTAGAGGATTCAGCTTTTGTTTATTTTTGATTAAGGGGTCATCATTAACATTTTTTATTTACCAGTCTTGGTGCTTTTATAAATTCAAGGTGCCAATGTCATGGCACATGCTAATTGGTTTGATCACAACATAATTTTATTCTGGGGAAATATGATAGCTCAATACTAGTTGATCTATATGATCTACCTTCCATTTTTTAGCAATATAATACTATTGCAAACATTCGTTGTCTGTTTACACCAATCGAATCATTATTTATTATGACACATCATAGGCTTGTGGTCAATAAACGATATTTCCTGAATAAGTGTAACTTTGACACTTTTAACATAGACTAAGAAAGTAGCGGAAATATATGTAAGTTGCTATTAACTACATCTTTTTAATCAATAGTATTTGAGATAAATAAAATTATTTATAAAATCAATGCAGTTTGTCATTAATTTTCAGCTGAAAATAACTATAATTTGCATTGGAATTGTAAAATGACACTTATTATGAAACAGAGAGAGTACTAAGTAGAACCGTTGATTTCCATCTAAAGTACATAATTAAGAAAACTATAATAGGCATTTTTCTTGACATTATTGGGTCAAGAAATTTTTTCAGTGTAATATCTATATTCTTTTCATTTTATGCCAACTGCAATTATCATTCTTCTACTGAATAATTTTGTACAGAAAATTATTATTTCACAGAAACTTTTGAGAAATTTTCAGACTACATTTAAAGCTGTTGCTTTTGAAAAATATTCAGACTAATTGTTTGGTGTAACTTGTAGTAAAAAACACGACAATTGCCATTAAAGTGACGGTAGGAAATAGTTAGGGACTTTCACGTTAGAATATTTTACATATTTGGATAATTACTCTGAAATCTTGGGACTTTTCACGTTATTTCATGACAATTCACCTAGGCAGATTTGAACTTGATTTTTCCCCATTTATGATCTGTGACACAACAGCAACAACAAAAAAGGCAGGACCAGACCCTAAGTACATAGTGTACCTAAGCAAATGTAAATACAATATGGGGAAAGAAAGATAGAGACAGACCTCTGAATCAAAATATTTTTCTTTAATTGGAGAAATAAGTTAGAAAGAAGGAAAATAATTCTTTTTAAAAAAGATAAGAGAAGACAAAGAGGAAAAGCAAGAGAACATGTCATGTGAATTACAATGCAAGTGCTCAGTCATCATATACATAGTGTGGGAGACTTTAAGACCCCCATAGATTAAACTCAAAACCAAAACAAAAAAAAAAACAAAAAAAAAAGCATTTCTTCTACCAACAGGTCTTCGGGTTAATCTTAGAGTCAGTAAGCATATTCTTAATAACAAATCCAAAATATCAAACATAAAGAAATGGTTTAGGAGAGCTTGTGATAAAAGAGTTTTAATATGTTTTTTTTTATTAATTTGTATCTCAGTCAGAATTGCACTTATGAGTAGGGATTCGAGCACAGAAATTAAAACCTTATATGGATAGCTTTTTTTTTCTAACTTACAGCAAAGGAGCTGGAGACTTTACCTCTTATGTCAGTTTTTCCTTCTTTTCCAGTGAGTTGCACTAGTTTGCGTCCACCACGCACAAGTTTCCCCAGATCCTGCAAAGACGTTTTCAGCATCAAACAGTTTCCCAACTGAATATAAAACCATGTTTTTCAACCGAGTTTGAAGATCCACTACGTACAGGGGCATGTGTTTTAAGATGTTTGATTAGGCTTTGTGGTTGTATCCTATGTCTGATGGTAATAAGACTGATTCACCGCATTCCGATCTGCGGTTGAGGAATATGCCTGGCTTGCAGCATGCCAATCAGTTGTCCGAGGCCAGGAGCCCCCTGATATAGAACCTTGCGTTAAAGCTTGCTGAGTGTATCAATCAGCTTGAGCATGTGATTCTGTTGTGAATCCAACTGTTTGAGCAAGTTCTTGCTTAAAACTTGTGGCCGCCTTTGTAATTCTCTGATAGATAGCAGACTTGAAAGGCAGGATATTTCTTGTCCAAAAGCTTGTGGTTGTATATCCTCCAACTTGCCACCATAAAGAAGTCTCTTCTCAAAGTCATAGAGGAAAAGCTTCATCCCTGGTTTGATTACTCTCAACAATGACTCTTCCTCCTCTTGGTATCCCAAAGACACGGTAACGGTAGCAATCAGGTTTTGTTCTCCCGTTACAGATAAAGATGTAACCAGGCAGCTCTTCATGTTCCTCTTGATCCCATTTTCTGATCCAATGGATGAGTTCCCACAAAGACCATTCCTTTTATACTTAGCACTAGTTTGCACAACATCGGAGAACTCCATCTCCATCTCCATAGCCTCTGCCACTGTATTTCAGAGTACAAGTAAGCTTCCTTTTTGTGACAAAGAGAAGCAAAACAATAACATATATATATATATATATATATAGGAAGACAATACAGGAGGAAGCAACGTAGAAAGAGGCAAGACTGGAACTGAAGTTTTAAAGCTTTAAGCGACTGATGTAAAATCAAATCTAAATGATAAAACCCTAATGTGGGTGCACTGAAAATGACGCGAGAGGAGCATAACATATTCGACTTACCTGAGAAGGTAAATATTCGATTTTGAAGCCCGACGACAGGGATTGGATACGAGGGCAACTGAATTCAGACAGCGATCAGCGCATTTGTCTGCTCTCTTTTTTTAATTCCAGATCATTAATTTCAGGTGTGAATCTGAAATCTGAAATTTGATTCTGCACAAGTTTGTTGTTGTTGTTCATGAAAGATGGTGTGACTTTCGCTCACGTGACAACCATGGATGAAACTAATGGGTCAGAACCTAATGGGCCTTGATGGATTAGCATCAGCCCACTTTGTGATTGCGCTGCAAGAGCAGAAACAAATAATAAATTTAGTTGGAACAAACAATCAATCAAGCCGAGACCAAAGTTGGTGGTGTAATCCGATCCTAGTCTTCTTGTGTTCGATTTCATCTCTTCCTGTGAATTTCAGGTAGGTTCGTTCGTGTGAATTCGTTGTCTTCTTAGCTTGTTAGGGTTCTGCTCTTGTTGTTACCTTGAGAACGCTGGTTCTTAGTTTCCTCTCAGCTTGTGTCAATCCAAGGATTTGCCATTGATTTGTGCCCACTTCTCCTATTGCCACTGAAAGTAGCTAGCTTCTTGTATTGAATTGTCAGTTTACTCTGTCTTTTCGGCTAAAACGGAATACTTTTAAAGCTTTTTCCCCCTTTCAGAGATATGTCTTCAAGGGAGAGGCTAGGTTCATCTAAGCATTATAGCCGAGGCATGTCAACTAGTGGTTCATCATCATCCCGGCACCACGAGACCATCTCTTCCGCTTCTGACCACCGGGTTTCCCATTCCGACGTTCTTGAAAACAAGATTGCAGCTCGAGCTGCTGAGATTGACCGTCTCTCTAGTGACAACCGCAAACTTGCTGCTAGCTACGTAGCTCTCAAGGAAGACCTATCCCTTGCTGACCGCGAAGTCCAGGGACTGAGAGCTCACATCGTCAAGACAGAGACAGACGGCGAGATTCAGATCCGAGGTGCACTCGAGAAGATTGCGAAACTTGAGGGTATTGTCAACAACAGGGATAACATCAGGAGGGAGCTGCAATCAGCTCACATTGAGGCTCATACATTAGCCAGAGAACGCGAGGAGCTAGCTGCACAGGTGAAGGCGGCAGTAAAGGAGTTGAAGAAGGTTTGCCTCGAGTCAGAGGGTCTAGAGTCTTCAGTTCAAGAGCTTGAGCGGTTGAAAGAAGAGCACCAGAGATTAAGGTAAAACGAAACGTCTTTTACTTGTCATCATCATCAGTTGGTCTAATCATTTTGGTTTCAATGGAACAGGGAAGAGTTTGATGCAGAGAAGAGCGGTAACGTAGAGAAACTTGAGCAATTGAAAGAGATGGAGAGTAACATAATCGGAGCAGTCAAAGCTATTGAGAAGCTGCGAAGTGAGATCGCAACCGCAAGGAGTAGAGCTTGAGACTCAAAAGAGGGTCTTTCTATTTAGCAAAAGAAACAAAACTGTGTTCCTAATTTTCGCAATATATATAACATGAGTTTATCTTTTTCACATCAACAGTCTCATAGAAAGGTCAAGCAACTAGATCGACTTCATCGCGTTGAGGGTAAACCACATCGAGCCTCATCAGTCATCATACTCTTGTACTGTTCAGGCACTGGTGCACCACCTCGCACACACAACTCCACAACCGCAGGAGCTTTCCCATAAAACCTCTGCAAGCTATTGTCAAGAGCAGAAGCATCTGGATCCCGAACATGCCACACATAGTTTGGACCGACCACATCATCAATAGAAGCTTCCTGCCACGCGTGCATTCCATCTTGTGGCTTTACACAACCTCACTTTGTGTCCCTTTGGACCCACCTGATCCACGCTTTGTATCTCTCCATCAGCTTCCTGAACCCTGAAACCATTTCAAACCATCGTTGAGATTCCTTCAAGCTCTTCTTCTCTTCGTCACGACAATCATCTTCTTGTAAAACTGTAGCCGTCGTAGGAAAATCATTGACGTCCTTCAATGCTGTTCACAGGTTTGGATCTTCTCTTCGATGGGAACTTCTCAATCTCAACCTACTCCTGCTTGTATGCATAACTCAAGAAGCGCAGAGATTTTAGGGACGGTAAACCTCTCGACGTAGTGGACAACTCTAGGTTTGACAGCACGGTCATAAAGGTGAACAAGACCCCACAAGATCTCATGACCTTCTTTGCCAATGTGAACCTCAAAGCAGAACCTGAGAACAAAAGAACCTTCATTGAACACTAACGTCTGTGATCATTTAAAGAAAACACATTACTATAACATAAACATGAAAAATCATAAACAAAGCACACATAGTTTCACAGGGTTATTGAGAAAGTAGTCCCCATATGATTCCACACTCTAAAAAGCTAATACGCATTGTATCTGCTCGGAGATGATACAGAAGAGTGAAGTAACCTGCAGCGATGAACCTCTGAATATGGTGATGAATGATTGTAGAGAGGCCGGAGAGTAACGAGGCGCGGCAACGGTGAACTCTGTGAGCCACGTGGACGAGTTCCGGCACGAGTAAGCCGTTATCCGGCGGATCTTCCAGAACTCGACAGGGCTGTGATTTCCTCTCCTCCTTGGCGCGCCGAATCAGCTCCTTCATCGGAAACTGTGAGATTTGCACAACCAGCTTTCTTCTCTGCATTTTTTTCCCAATAGAAGAAGAAGGGGTTTAAACCTTAAACCCTGAAGCTGTTTATGGTTTTATGCTAGGAGGACCCAATAGCCTAGCCTTTTAAAAAAGAGAAAGAGCCCATTATGAAGACAGAATCTATATATATGAAGCTGAAGAAGACATCTGCATATAAGCTTATGACTAGTTCTTGTGCTGAATTGTGATGCCCAGATCTTTGTTGATAAATATGTCATAGGTTGTTGGTAACCGGAAGAATGTGGTCAGATTCTGTGGAGACAGGCCAGAGATTCTGTTTTATGAAGCTGGTCGGTCTGTGATGGCCTAACCGCTAATATCATCAACATGGGATAAACCTAGCATTAAACTGCTGGGTAAACGGGCTTATTCATTTCCGCACTATGAAGCCAGAAAAAATACATACTCAAACAATATTAATGTGCCAAAACATTCCTAAACTAAATAAGAGTTTGAATTGCATATCTAAACTCATAATAAATAGGTAAAACATGCCGATAGCCGGTTATATGATGATTTAGACTATTTTTTTAAATTTTTTTGTAGTTTAGTCCCTATAATTCTATTTTTTGTTAATATGCCTTAAATAACTTAAATAATCAAATTTATCATAATTATAATTTTAATTTGAAAAGTACAATTTTATTTTTTTTTACCAGATTTTAATTAAATTTAAATAATAAATTTAATTATTTATTTAGATAGTTATCATATACAATATATTAATTAATTTTTTTTTTGATGACCCTGGTATCCGGAGCCTCGTTAGGATCCGACTAGCGCCAATGACCGTCCACCTGAGCTTAGCCGGGGAGCCCGCCGAGGCATCCAGGAGGGCTGGTGATCACCCCATTTAAATCCCACCAGTGACCACACGTTAGCAGGCTTATCCGTATTGGGTCCGAAGGTCCCTCAAGATAATCACCTCCCAGCGGCGTTCGAACCCATGACTTCCCAGGTTGAGTTTAACCACTGGACCACTAACACCCAATTAATTTAGTTATCAAAAGTATGTTATATACCTTATTAAAACATGAGAATTAATTATAAATAATCTTACTCATATGTAATATTTAGAAGAAATACCACTCAATTTATATTTATATTAAAAAAAATTTACAAATATAATCATTCAAATTTTAATCAACATAACTAAAAATACTCTTTAGAAATTTGATTTTACAGTAGAGATCTTTAATAATATTACCCTTACTTAATAAAAAGAAAAGAATGGCTAGTTAACCAAAAATAGTTTCGAACGCAGCATCTCAAGAAAACAAATATCGCACAAAACCACTAGACCATATTACATTATTTTTATTTTGCTACAAAACTAGTATGTAATATTAATAATACACAAAAAGTTTACAAAACTATTTCCCAATTAATTCTCGTATAATTACCAAATAATTGATTCGGCACTAGGTTAGGGTCAAGCGCATACATTATGCCTAGTGTAATTAACATTGGTTTTGATAACTACAAACAAAAATTACAAATTTTTAATTTTATTTATATTATATATATCACGCAAGCACATAATAAGATTTGCAACTAAAATAACCTAAGAAAATATAAAAAATATTTTATAAAATTTAAGAACTAGTGAGATTAAATCAGGCTTTAAATTATGATACTGTTTTTATGTTGTTTTCTATTTATTTAAATTTTTTGTATCAAATATTTTAATATGAAATAATAATAAAATAATATATTTATATTATTAAATCTATTTTATTTGATAAAAAAATATTTCTATTTTATATATCACCATATATTAAAATTTATTTCCAATTTTGAAATTATAAATAAGACCAATTTGATGATTTTAATTATTTGTGGTACTTTACAAACAAATAAAATGGCAAAAACTAAAAGATAATAATTTAAAAAAATAAATCAATATATTTTAAAATGGACTGACACGTGTCAGTTACGAAGCATGTTTTAGCTATTTATTATGAGTTTAGGTATGCAATTCAAATTCCTATTTAGTTTAGGAATGTTTTAATACGTTAATATTGTTTGGGTATGTATTTTCTCTGGTTTTATAGTGCGTGCATGAATAAGTCGTTCTTCACCGTCTCTCACTCACTTCTCTACAGTTTTTGACCGCTCAATGTCTCTTAAAAAAGAGTTGCATTGTGTTTCAATACATACAATCATGTTAAAACAAAAAGATTATGAAAATTTATATTATATCCAAAAAGGAAGCATTCATTAAAATCTCCAAAAAAGTTGCAACATGAAATGGCCACAAACAGCCAGCAAAGAAGTTGAATGTAATCCAAGGCTTGTTACATACTACATTGATAGCAAGAAGACAAAAATCCTTGAATAACCCCAAACAAAAACAAAAAAAAAGTAAAGAGAAACTCTTGAAGATTTCTCAGGGGATATTGATAATACAACAAAAACTGGTGAAGCAACCTGTGAAGGTTTGAGGTCAACAAAGTTTAATGATCTCTCCAAAAATATATCTTCACCGCAAAAACAGTTTTGTCAGGGTAAATTTAACACCCCCGATTTACAGAACTCTAGGGTGTGCTGATGATATGATTATAATAATATAAAACTTTTGTTATATCTTTAGCTCTTCATTTTTCCTTAACTTTCTTTTACCTCTCTGCTTGGTTTTTTTGCTCATTGGTTAGTTCTCCTTCAAGAAAGGATCGGTTCCATTAGGAGGTTCTTCTCTGTTTTCTGAAACGGAAGCGATGCTAAAGCCGTTGTGGTTATCAATGCTACTGCTTCGTGGCTTTCCTGGTCTTGATCGTATGTTGGTTCCCATTGGAAATGGTTCCTGCAAATAATAACAACAAAGGTGACAAATATGAAACAAATCAATCTCTTATTGAGTAACTGAGCATCACCACATCTTTGAACTTATGAGATCTCACTAAGAACCCATTTCAATATGTGCAACCAAAGGGAGAGCGAAATTGAGTAACTACTACGAAATGAAAACCTAACAAGATGATGTTATCTGATGTGTTACTAACATTCACCTGATCACCAGCATTTGGACCATCGGTGTGGAAAAGAATAGGCCGGCAACGTTTGTCTTCGTTCATTAAGCTTGAGTTCTGGAAATGGGCAATAAGTGCTACTTTTCCTTGGATTCGAGCATATGTCAGAGTTGCCACCTTCTCGCTGTTAAACTTTTCCCACTTTTTTCCATTAAAAGCCTGCAAGTGTTTTTAAAACTTTTAACCAATGCTCTTCAAGAGAAAAAGCCAAAAAAATATATAAAAGGCAGACTGTACCTTATAAAATGGTACAATCTTTTCAGGTTCAATAAGGTTGATGAAAGCGTATCCCACATTGCATTTGTTCTGAAACGAGAAGGTAAAATTAGGTTAGTGAAAAAACACTGATACTGCAAATACCAAAGCCCATTTTCTGCATAAGACTATTATATAAAAGGTTAGGACGGACGCCTGCTTGCCTTGAAGTCAATTGGCAAATAAAGGAAATCATACGTTCCTTTACAATGCTCGTCAATGGCGGAGAGAAGCATCTTAGAAGTATACCTAAACCATAGCAGCATTTAAAAGAGTTCAGAATTGAAAAGGAATACAGCAAACAACCTACGAAGCTAACAAAAGATATGTGTAACAAGGAATGAAGGAGAGACACTGAATCCACTTACTTATTTGGAATGTTTTTAAGCATCAGTGTTGTCCTGACATCATCCCCACGTAATATACGGTCAACATCAAGCTCAAACAGTTTCTTGTCAGCATGACTAGAGCTAGACTCGCTTCTACGGTGTGAGAGATTCCTGTATCGTTCATTAGGCGAGTCAAACGAACCCGCCATTGAAACCATTGGGTTCCTCCCGGGGAAGAGATGAGACAACTGTTGGGGAGATCGCAGTACAGCATTTTGGGAATTTATATCCATGCGATTCCCAGCAACATGGGAAAAGGACTTAT
Source organism: Brassica napus (assembly GCF_020379485.1). Taxonomy (NCBI): domain Eukaryota; kingdom Viridiplantae; phylum Streptophyta; class Magnoliopsida; order Brassicales; family Brassicaceae; genus Brassica; species Brassica napus. The sequence continues at coordinate 25,021 of NW_026014597.1, forward strand.
GAGAACCAATTTCCATTGGATGTGAGGGTGAAGAGCCAGGAAACCCCATGCTACCATGAGAACCTATGTGGAAGCCAGGCGATTCTAGAGATTCAGCTACATAGGCTTGTCTTCTATCCCAGAAAGGCGAGTTTAATACCGGCGCAGATCCAATGTGGTGGTGCACAGGGGAAGATGCCATATTCACCATAACAGGAGGTGCTCTAGAGAATACGGTAACAGGTGGGCGCTGACTAGTAATGCTGTTGAGGTGAGACGGCGAGCTAGGCCACATCATGCCACCTGAAGGATTTTGTTGCTGAGTATTAGAATTGCTCCATAAATTAAGGTTAGGGCGGCGGGAGTTTTGGTTCATGGGAGACCCTATGCCTACAGTCAAAAGACCACAACAACTAAAAGTGAGAAAAAAAAAACAATATTATGTATGACAGTAGAAGAAATACTTCCCACAATCTTCCAAAATTAAAATTTTAATAGCACTCAGTAATTGTGCAATTCTGTTGACATACACAACGAATGTTTCAGCCACTTTCAAATTCAATTTCAAACCCAGCACAGTGATCTGTCTATATGACTGCAATTAAGAACATAATACTAATAATATTTTCCCAGGATGACAAGTTTTACACCAAGAATGCTTTAAAAAAAAGTTGTCTACAGAAACAGTACCTAGAATTTTCATCGCTGTAGCACATTTCAGATTCCACTAAAATTGTAAGGACCATCCTAATAGTGTGCTACGGCAGACATTCTTCTTAAACTCACAATTGTCAACTACATATCATCATTATTCTTCGACAAATTTATCAAAACAGTAGCAATTTAGAGATAAAGAGCTTACCCCCTCCGTTAAAGCCATCCACTCCACGAACATTATGTATCATAAAGGCATCATTTGCTTTCGAGCCATCACTAACGACTTCAGAAAATGCTGTCGAGGACTTATATGGACTACCATTTGTAAAGTTGTCGAGGTACTCTGAAAAAGAATGAGGATGAAGGTTTGGCATGCTTTGGATCCCCATATTTGAATTGTCGAGAGGGTGGACATGCTCCTGAATTCCGGGCTTGCTGGCTGAGATGACGTTTGCCAAAGGTGGAAATCCAATAGGAATGCTGAGACTCCTATGACGTTCAATGAAGGAGTTCACAGGTGATCCAACAGAACTATGACTAATCCCCATAGGTCCACCATCAATGGAGGTTGAAGGAATTATTCCTGGGAAATGTCTCCCTGACACAGGGATATTTAACGGCAGTGGTTTGAGTATCAAGATGACAAATCATTCAATAAAAAAAAGAATTACAAATGCTGAATGCAAAAGCATACCCATGTGCCCAGATGATGTATTAGTAAAAGACATTTTAGGTAGAAACCCTTCAGCATCATGTGCAACAAACTGTGACATGTACCTGAAATAAAGAAAAAAGAATGGGTGAACCCCATACATCTACACAACTGGCATCCTCGTAAATACTTAACAGCAAAGCACATGTTCAAATCATTTTGATTTAGGATTTTGTATTCATTCACAGCCCACAAAGGAATATAAACCAGGGAGAAAAAAACAACCAGTCACCCACCTTTGACTCTCTGGATAGGTTAACGCAAGTTTAAGCTGCTTCCCAGCAACCTCGAGTCCATTCAGGCCACCAAGAGCAGCCTCTGCCACTCGGATGTCAAAGAATTCTAAGTATATCTGTGGGTTATCGTGCATGGTTCTACGAATCTGCAAACCACAGAAACATCATTAGAATCTACCTCAGAAGAGTAGCTAAACGGAGAATCTCAATATATCAACCTCTTTGATTTCTCCATACGATTTGACCATTCGATTGAGTTCTTCATTTGAAATAGACGAATCAATATTAGTAATCAACAGGGCTCCTTTACTGGCGTCTTTTCCTGAAGGAATTTCCTGGTACCAAGAAAATTATAAGATAGATACAAATCAACATAAGTCACAAGTACTGTCCACATAGCAAAGACAATATCTTTCATAAGAACAGGGAATCATACCTTGGGGATAGAATAACGAATATCAAGTTTCGTTCCTCTTAACAGCTTATTGTGGAGCGCTCTCGCCGCATTTTGAGCAGCCCTTATATCATAGTAGGATACCATGATAAAACCACGATTATTGCAAGCTGTATGAAGAGCCTGGATGTCTCCAAATTGCTGAACAAGTAAAAGTATTCTCAGTACGAAGTAATCAATTCCAGATTATATAAACAATCTGTGGGGGGGAAACGCTGCTGGAATAAGGTACCTCAAAAAGGACCTTCAGCTCATAGTCTTCGACATTGCTACTGATATTTCCGGCCAAAATTGTTCTGGATGGAATTTCCACTCGATGATGTTCGCCAACAGAATTATTGCGGCCTCTCTCTCCGTTTCTGGGGCCCATAGGAGGAAAAACATCTCCATCTAGCTCCATGCCACCAACACTGCTGAAAAGGTCAAAATCATCTAGATCATCTCCATTGGCACGAGATTTACGCCCAACGTCACCCATCACTTCTGCAAAGAGGTCATCCTCATCTGGCAGAAGATTTCCAATAGTTTGCGCCTCAATTTCTTCTAAAGATTCAGAGGGTTCTTCCTCACGGTGGGTAACAACTGTGTTCGCAGACATAGGAGATAGCATATTACTTCTCTGTAACCGTACTGCAAAAACCAAGAATTTGGAGACGCATTCAAGTAGTTAAAGTACAGTAAGTTAAAGGAGAAAGAAACAAACTTTCACGATCGTCTATGATGTACTAAATTAACAAACGGCGTTTCTTTACCGTAGAGGATTAAACAAAATCAACATAATAAGTAACAATTCATAAAAGTGAACCAGAAGCTTACGTTTTCTACTAAATGTATCAGACAGTGAGCTGGAAAATAAACTACTTTCCCACTGGCTACCATTTGTGGTGTTTCTTGCGCTAGGGCTAACAGAGGGGTGCACCTCAGACAAGCTAGATTCTGGCTTCAGCTGGTGACTTTCAGGTGTCCAGGAACTCTTTGGCAGATTTGAAAATCTTTCACGACCACCTTGGTTTTCAGGCATCAGGTCTGTTTTCAGAAACCCAAATTGCCTCTGCCAAACAAAAGAACAAGTATACTTGAGAAACAAAAAGAAAACAGTTTTAAACATCATAGAAAATAGTGGCAGATAATGTGACAAAGATGGTGCTACAGAGTTAAAACCCCATGAAACAATTAAGAAAAAAAAAAAAAAAGTTACCTCTGAACTAATACGAGTATCTTCACGAAAGTGGGAAGGTGTTGATACACCTCTCTGTTCCATTATATCAGACGGCATCATGCAGATGACAGCAAAATTTGGAATAATAAAACAAAATCTCTTTTGTAGCTTTTTAGTCTTTTTCAACGGACCATATCACTTCCCCTGAAAGATGAACAACCAGTTTTAGATTCAAAGCCATTAAGTCTCCAAAAGAAACAAAATCCACTTTTCATTGCAAAGAAGGATCTTGCCAGAAAAGGGCCCAATTGTTCACGTATCAGCTAGTAGATCAAGCAAAATAACTCAAAGGAACACAAAAAAAAAGAAAAAAAAAACATAAGAATTCAATTAGAACTAAGCAAAATCCAAGTATGAAACAAAGTCAGCAACTTTACGCACTCTGAGAAGAAGTTCAATACGAGAAAAATCATCTTAAACCTCTCTCCTTTTAAAGCGGAGTAGAAACACCTGGAAGACAAAGATTAGGTATTTCAAAAAGCCATAAGAGACTACTACAATTTCGCCTAATTCATGATCCTTGTTCAGCTCATTATATGCAAACAGGGAACCAACTCCTACCTAATTCACAAACTTGGGCACCGAGTTTAACTTAATTTAAGAAAATAAACCTAAATTACTCACCAGCAAAGAAAAAATAAATACAAAGAGCTTACCTAATTACAAACAAACACAATTACGCTTCCTCCCAAACATATTTTCCACTAAATTAAATTAAATTAAAAAAAAAAAAGAACCTTGTGAAGAATGGATCTCGTGAAATTCATTACCTTCAAAAAATATAAGCGATGTTCGACACAGAAGAAAGAGAGAGAGAGAGAGAGAATAATTCGCCTTCTCTTTTATCTTCCTCCTTTCCTTTTTGTTTCCTTCTATCCAATCACATCCATCGCAGAATATTTAATTCACACAGATCAATTAAAATAATCAAAAAAAAAAGTGAATCGGTGTTTCTAATTTTTTTTCTTTTTTTTCGAATTTCCTCTCCTCTCACGACGCGTTGTTTCCAACGAATAATCTATGCGACCGGCGGTAATTATAATAGTTCCGGCGAGACTCTTCCCGTCGACGTGCGGTTCCGGTAGTCTCTCCTAGAGAGAGAAATGGAGAGGAGAGAAAGAGTTTTTTTTTTTTTTGTTTTTTTCGGTTAGTTGGTTTAGACTAAAAAAAGAATGAGAGGAAAAAAACAAAATAGAGTTGAGGAGAACACTCTGCTGTGTTGGATGTATCGTGGATCTAGTGGTTTGGTACGATATTAAATCTGGACCGTAGGATTATAATTAAAACTGAAAAAAAAATTACGGTCTCGCACGAGAGTCTCGACGGCAGTGAGCAGTCGACGAGCGCGGTTTTATAACTTACGAGCAGAGCAGCCTATTGAACATGTGGACTATTTGATTTTTTTGCTTTTCAAAGTGTGATTTGTTTTTAATATACAAACTATTTATTATAATGTTCAAATGAAGTTAGGAAATCACACTTTACTATTATACTAGGGGTTTGCCGGTTTTCTAATATTATTTAGTCATTTTGATACATAACTTAACTATATGGTTTGGTTGTTAACACGGAGTTTATGTTGTTTTATAAATTTAGAAAAAAAAATTCATGGTATCTTAGAAAAAAGTTATAAACTTTTATCGAAGACATGAAGATATATATTAATTTGATTATCCTTTCAGCATAATTGATGTTAAGATGATTGCAAAGAAATAAAAGTCTTAAAAAAACATGATAATTTATTAAAAATATACTTAAGAATATTTTTTACTTTTGTATTAAAATGTTGAAAGACTGTACTAATTAGATATATTTTTATATTTAAAAAAAAAATACACATCACACATGGATAATGGACAGCTACATCTCATTTATCATCAAGAGGAATGCATTAGAATTGATAGAAAAATATAACGCATATTTTGCTTCCTTAACCGGGGAAAACTTAGTTTTTACAAAACATTGATGATTAATGATCTAATATGATGTATATTTTGTGTATACCATTCGCAGAACATGTGATTTTCACATAAAGTCGTACTTCAGTCTGATCATATACATATTAATTAACTGTGTTTCATTTATGCACTGAATGAGAAATTTTTGTCTGAGATATTTTATTTATTTGATATTTTAAAGCATTTTAGACTGAGATGAATTGTCTGCCTGAAATTGTATTATTATTATTTCTTGTTTGTTTTTGTTTTATTTTATTATTTCATTTTATTATATTTGTATAATATAAAATTTTAAAATTTATTTTATGGAATTTTCTCAAAAGTAATAAAGTTTGTTTTAAAAGTGTAATAGTTGAATTGTTTATTATTTGACTGTAGTTATTATTTTTATTATGATATAGGCTTCAATTATAAATTTAGATTTCATCATACAACAAAAACTTAAATGATACAAGCTTCATTTATAAATTAAGTTGTGTATAGTTTTTACACATAATATCAACAATGAGAAATGATATTAAACATACCTAAAATCTTAAATTTCATTTATTTTGCATTATCATTTGAAATTAGATGAAATTCTTTTTTTGTCATTCTCAGACTTAACCAGTTTTTTATTTAAAGCCAGTGACTATCTTTTCTCCCCCTCTCGTATTTTTATATCAAGATTTGCTTACAATATTTTTTGAAACATATGAGTTTTATTTGGTTACAAATTTTTTTTGTGACATTCACAGATGCTCCAAAACATATAACAAACCATAATACATTGTGTAATCTTACAGTGACGAGAAGTAATCTTATAATGGATATTCATAGTTTGGCTTTTATGGTGATTTTTGGTCATCTGCACTTGTGTTGGCGCATATTTGATTGTTGGAAAATTTGCAACAATCATCACCTGATTTCAGCTATGGGTCTGTCTTTAGATTAAAACTTTATACTGCCTTACATAAAAAGAATCACGATTAATTAGACATCACATTACAATTGTATAAGTAAATCTCCTACTCAACAAAGCCAGGTAATCAACACCATTAGCATATTTGAGCAATAATTCTTATCCACACCGAGAGCACAAAATTATTGCATCTGAAAGCTTCAAATCTACTTGCATAAATAGACACGAAGCATTTACAAAATATGGAAATTTCTCAGAACTTTCAAAGCGAAAACATATAATTGAAAATCTGATCTGTGAATTTTAAATCAAGATTCAGTATCAAGAAGTGAATACACACAAAGGAAAATGAAGAACTACCCTATCTAATTGACACAGAGGTGAATACTACGGTCAATGCAAAGCTCGTACATCTAACCGCTATCCAAAAGCATTTTCGTGAGAATACATAATGGTGTGAAGGGCATATGGTACCTGGCGTACATTTCCCATAAGATTCTTGTTAGTGACTCACATAATCACTTACATGATCAACTGAAAACCAAAATCAGCATTACAGAATCTGGAAAATATAATATTTTGTATACCATGTGGGAACTGCTGCACATACTCGAGTTGCCAAAACCCTCTTTCAAACCTTCTTCATGTAAACAAAAGTAAAGATCAAAAAGCATTCTCTCAAAAACCAGAAAGTGAGACAAAGCAAAAAAACATTGAGAGCTATTTAAAGTGTACCTTGAATTGAGGTAGAGAGCCAAGAATATGAACAAAACCTTTCTAAGAGTAAAGATTCTTCCCTTTTCAAAAAATAGAATCAGCTCAGAATGAAATGAGCAAAAAAATTCAGAAGAAAGTGAGTGTACCCCCAATGCTCTCCAATATATTGACCACATCATATATAAGCCAACGTTCAACTCTTGCAACAACCACACAATTTTCTTAGTTTTGGAATCCAAATAAGGTTTAGATATATTTACTGAGAATTATGAATCTCACCTAATTTGACCGCGGCATCATCCATGCCAAACAAATTAACATCATCTCAGTTATATAGTCTCGGGAAACTGGATCGTACATACACACAAAAGACAATAAAAGTTACACAGAAACTCAATTTGGTGGAAAAAAAAAATATATATATATATATATAGAGGCAGGGAGAGATATATGTAAATACTTGGACAGAGAACGCCTAGAGATTTGTCCTTGCCGCTTAAGAACGTGGGAGCGAGAGCATCCACATCTTGAGACACAATCCTAGCCTCCCAAAACCTCAAAAGATAGACCTCCGCCGTGTTTGAACAGCGACCGGCTTCTAAGTCAGCAAGAAAGGTGAAGGAATTAGCCATTGTTGGAGCTGGTAATTAGCAGAGATTATAGTGATAGATTTCGTAGATACGACGTTCTTGATCAGCACTGTAAACATGCAAATTTATAGGAGACCTTCCACCGGTTACATATGAAAGGCAGAGCTCGAATTAATGATACAGAGTGGGGCGACTGGGATGAAGATGTTAATGGTCGGATTAAAGCAGGAAATTAATGGGAACCGAAGGCGTTACAGGAAGTCAATCGGAGGCAGCTTCATAAGGATGAAAAGGGACAATTTACTTATTTACGGTGAGTTTATTGTTGTGCTCAGACACATACACACATGGGCCTGGACAAACAACCTGATATAAGCTCAAATAAAAGAATCAGTCTTGGTATAGTTGAGAACAAAAAGTTAGTTTCGTGAATTTTTTTGGTTTGACACGTGGCGCAAAACTCCCCTAGGTGCTTGATGACGTGGACAGCCTAATAACACAGATACTTCAATTTTATAGTTATAGATGAATGAAAACACTAATAAAAGTTGTTAGTTTATATTGATATACAGTGCCTCTATAAATTAATAATTTTATTATATTGATAATTCTATAAGTGCAATTCTTGATTAAGTTTTTAATCACTGCGGATGTTGAACTCAAAAGGAGCAATTTTAAAAAGAAAAGTTGATAAGTAAGTTTTTCTAGCTACACTCTTTGTTGAAAAAATACAAAACAAAGTGTGAAACTATATACTACGAGAAATTATGTATTTAGCCACGAAAAATATTGTGGCTATCGACTAATTTTCGTGGCTATTTAACACTTAGCCACAAATCGCCACAAAAGCGGATGAGATATCCGTAAGTATTCGTAAATATCCGTAAATATCTATTTATTTTTCGGATATCCGTTTTTCCGGATATCCTTATTTTTCCGAAGCAAAACAAATCGAAAAATTAGATATTCGTAACATACGAAGCAAATCACAAATACCTTCAAAAATCCGGATATCCGATCCGTGTCCAGCCCTAGATATCTCGCAAGTCTCATCTTTCAAATTACTAGTTAAACAAAAGTTTATACTATTTATGTGTTATGATGTGTATAAATGCATTGCTTAAAGATTCACGAAGTGTTTTGTATTGGGATCTCCGTCGAACATTTTTATCATTCGATTTCGTAGAATACAATATTTGTATATCATTCTGAAAATGTCAAATAGAGTATTTCCCCTCCCCCCCCCCTAATTGCATATGTATTTTATAAGATAGTAGTGGTCCACTATCTTATAGTATAACGAGTAGATGATTCACATTAATACAGTATATGACTTGAACCGAGCTAAGCTGAGCTGACTGGTGGACGAAACTGAGAGTCGCGTGAGAGAGAGGGTCACTGTCCCATATTTTAAATGCTGCTAGGCGCTGTGTAGAGGATTAGAAAAGCATTTATTTTTGAAGATGCTCTTCTCAACGAATCCACGTGTCAGTATTTCGTTAGTTTACACAGCAAAAGATGAACTAGCAAATCTTACCTCAGGATGTGATCATCTACCCCACTAACCATCTTAAATCTTTGTGCACCTTTTTCATATGAACCGTTGGATTCACCGATCCACTTGAGGTTAACTGTATCTAACCGGCGTTGAATTACAACCAAGACCAGACTGTCTTCCAGCTTTTAGATCAACAAGCGAGATTTGATTTGATTTTTTTTTATCAACAACGAGATTTGATTAGAGTTAGTATTTTTGTCCCAAAAAAAAATTAGAATTACTCTGTTTGTTTCATAATACTACAATTCATTCCAAACTCTCTCTCTAGATCCTCTGACCTCTTTCTAGAAAAAACCCAATTATGAAATCGTGTTCTCCGACCGACAATGTGGTTTCTCTTTGCCACCGTCAATAAGGGAGGGTCCCTGTTTTTCTTTGTTTTGTTTCTCGGCGTATCTTTTTTGCTTAAGATCAAAGTTGCCCTATTGGTTTCCTAGATCTAGATCCGCAGATTTGGTTAGAGAAATTTAGAGCTTTGTCGGTGTTGGTTTGATGGGTTTCGAGTCATCGGATATGTTGAGTCTCGTTGTGTGCTCTGTCTCTCTGCTTCCCTCGGTTGGACCTATGGTTTCTCGGATTCTAGTGGAAGGCTTGTCTTTTGGTCTGCATGTGTGTTAATGGTCCCTTCTTCTAGAGGATCTTTTGAGATTTCGAAGGATGTGCTTATCCTTGATCTTGTTTGCAACGGGTCAGCTTATGGTGGTCTTTGGTTCTTCCGGCTCGTTTTCAAGGATTTGGGACTTCGGTCTTTTAGCACTTGGTGTGGAGGTTTGAATGATAAATGTTGGTTCTTCTTCCTCTTGGGTTTCTTCTCTGCAATTTCTCGTGGCTCGTCAGATGTTCGTCGTCGGAGCAGTATAAAGAGATGCGGTAGTTCCCTGAATAAAGTTCGCCAGTGGGTGTGCGCTTATCCCTTTCTTTAAGTCTTGATTTTTCTCTCTAGTTTGATTGTGATTTGATGTTATGATCTAGTCTTTCTCATCAGTGTCTTCTTTGATCCTTGTTCATTATGTTATGGTTTTGTTTCCTGAGAATTTCTTCAATTCTGCCGGCTTTAGATTTCAGAGGAATGATTTATGTCATGCTGGCTTTAGACTCTAGGGGTTGTCATCATGTTATTCGCTAGCTTTGTGTTCTACTTTGTATATCTACTTTGTTCGTAATCAATGAAATCCTTTAGTGTTTAAAAAAAATATGTTTTAGAAGATTTTTGTTGTTTCAAAATATATTATGTTTTGATATTTTTATGTTATTTTAATTTTACTGAAAAATGTGTAACCAATTAGATGCTTCAGTCATTTCTGTAATTAATCGAATGATTTTAAAATTATATTTTTAAAACTATTTTTTAAAGAAAAGTAAATTTCTTAATATTTGTGTAATAAAACAAAACATATGTATTGTAAGGACTAAGAGCATCTGCATTAGTAAATTTATGGGGGGTTCACACATATTCCCAAAAAGAAAAAAATATTAAAATAATGTACAGTGATGAACATGCCTCTCCTCAGTTCTCCTCAGTGAACATGCGTCATGCGAGTTCATCACTATTTTGCGGGTCCCACGACACGTGGCGGTCCGCGATTGATTCGATTATTTATTTTTTATTTTTTAAATCAAACAAAAAAGTTAATAATAAAAAATTATAAACTTGAATCTCAAGAGAGGGTTCACTAATGCAGATACTCTAAGGAGCAGCATTTAATAAAATCCTCTTTTGTTATAGACTTCGCAGTGTCACGCTGGTCTCACATGCCTACGTTCTTGGAAGTTTGGAATAATTTAGCTACAGTTACCAATATTAAATATTGTTAACATCTAAAGATATTCAAAACTTGTGTATGAAATCATTGGTAAGAGATAATTAATTTATTTTATGGAATCCTACTATGTTACTATATTTCAGTTATTTCAAGTACATATAATGGTTATAACTTATAAGTCCCAACAATTCAGTGTTTCATATATTTTTAGTTGGTACCAATACATGCTAGTATTGATTAAAGAACCACACGCAATTCAAATCAGCAACACACTAGTTTGGGTTTTCACGAATGAGAAAACAGTATGAATTCTATATTATCATTGAATTTCAACCTCAGCTTGAAAGATCAAAAACTAATAGTAACTTTTAAAAATTTGTATAAAGGCTTCACGTGCTAAATCTTGAAGAACACATTGGACAGAAAAGCAAGACAGATGCAAGTTGATAATAAACAAAAAAAAAAAAAAAAAAAGACAGATGCAAGAACCAATGGAATTATGGCACCTTATATAAACCTTTTATACCATTGGATAAGTTCACTAAAATATTTATTATAATGATTTTTGAATTATTTGGTTGTTAATATGGTCCACCCGGTCCTTTATATTATAGATTTTTCGTCGGTCTATTTATTAATTATCTACTGATTTTCAATCATTAAAAATGTCAGAATTTTTTATTATTCTCTGTTATTTTATTTTGTGTCAGCAATCTACATTGGCCTGTCTTGTGTGTACTCCTGTTCGAAAATGCCTTAAGCGTAACGCCTAGGCTTGGACAAATAATTTAATGTGCTTATATAAGTATTTATGGGTTTACATATTAAATATGTGAGATAATGACAATATTGGTGCATGGTGTAGTGGTCAGCGACCTCTATTATGTCTCACCAATCACAGATTCAAACTTTCTGGTGCATTTTTAGTCTATTTAATCAGTTTTTAGGTTAAATGAAATAGAAATTACAGAAATAACTTTATCTTTTCCTCACATCTGCGATTCTCAGAATAAATTACAGCCACCTCTTTTTTTTCTTTTGCGATTTCTATTGTTTTTATTGCTAATCTTATATGTTTAAATCAATATATAACTAATTTATTAAAGAATAATCAATTTCAGATTCCAAATCGACAATAATGATGAGTTCTAAAACTTTTCCGATTAAGTAAGTGCGCGCCTAGGGTCAAATCGTCACGGTTGAAGACCACACCACGTTTTTCCGGCGACTTTCCGGCCGCCTCAGCCGTGTTTTCGAACATGGGTGTGTACTTATATATTGACCTTAGCTAATCCAAGTTTAAAAATGGCATCCAATATGCGGCAAAAAAATTTATAAGACAAAACAAAATTGTTTTTAATAATTTGATGACAAAAGTAATTATGTAAATTAAGGCTGACTTTATATTATAATGATAAATACAATGTTTATTGCATCTCCAACCTCCTATAGTTTACTTTAAAATAAAATTTAAAAAAAAAAAATACTTCAACCACACTCCATATAGAAGGGATTTACTTCATAAATAAAATAATCATTTTAATTTTTGTTCATTATTTTGTTTTTCATTCTATATAGAGTTTATAGTTGGAGTAAACTGAACTCCATATAAGATTTACTCAATTTTAAAGTAAAAATAAAGTTTTACATTGGAGATTTTTTTACCAACCACCTATTTTTTTACCTATTTTTTTACCATTGCTGTTGAAGAACTAGTCAAACTCAGCTATAAATAATAAATATGGTAAAACTTATATTAGACAGCCAACAATATAAGAAATTGTGTAATATACTGATATTCTAAAGTGATTTTGTGTAGTATGAAGATGATTACTTTTTTTTTTGTCAAACCATGAAGATGATTACATAAGTTGATATAGCTTTAACAAATTTTGTAATGGGGTTTGTACAATCTTTTCAGAAAAGGTAAACTAATCCCAAATTAATACTCGTTCAGTCTCATGGGGCACAACTATTAAAAAAATTATTTTTTATTTAAAAAATATTATTAAAATAAAATTTTAAAATTATTCAACCAATCACAAAACATGTTACAAAATATGATTGGTTACACAGTTTTTGATAAAGTTAAAAAACACATAAAAATATCAAAACATCATCTATTTTGAAACATCAAAAATTCCATAAAACATCGTATATTTTGAAACGGAGAGAGTATTTGTTGCACTCGAAAGATACACTTAATCATACGGTCCTGGGCTTTGAGGCCCATATCTGCCCAGATAAAACCAGAATGGACTAGGCCAGATTACCAAAACTCCATAACATAAGCTTCTTCTACCCACCTGTTCGCCCTCTCGCCGTCGCCATCGCCATCGCCAGGCACTGCCGTGAAATCCTCTCACCGAATTAAAAGTAACTGGTTGAGCTAGATCTTTCTTGCATTTTTACGATTTAAATTCGCTGTGTTTTGTTCGATGAATCCCTCAATTTTCATATCGTCGTGGTGGATTTATCCGTTTTGGTGTATCTTTCTTTAGCCAGGGTTCAGTGGATTGATGGGGAAGAAGGAGAACGAGATGTCAGCAATGGAGATCGACGATCCCAAATCGGACGGCTCTGAGCAGATCCTTCCGAGGTTCTCGATGAATGGTTAGTATATTCACGAATAAGTATCTGCATGTCTGTGAATCTCGAATTTAGCAATTGGTGGCTTACTTGAACCGTACAACAAGGCGTCTAAGTTTGTGAATCTACGCATTTGGATTTTCAGTTCTGCAGCTGATGAAAACTTCTCAGGCGCAACATGGTCTGCGTCATGGTGACTATGCTCGCTATAGGTAAACCCTAAGCTCATTAGCATACATGGTCTTTACAAAAAAAATTAGCTGATGTGTATTCTGTGTTATCTTGTTCTGTAGGAGGTATTGCTCAGCACGGTTGAGGAGGCTGTACAAGTCCTTGAAGTTTACTCATGGTCGTGGTAAATACACTCGGCGAGCCATACTTGAATCAACTGTCACTGATGTTAGGTATATATCCTTCCAACCTGAAGTTTTTTTGTTTGAGATGTTTTATTTGCCTACAGAAATTAATTCCTGGCTTTTTTTTTTTTAATGTTTAATCTTAACATTAAAAAAGATGTGAAGGCTCAGTTTATGCTTCCACTACAAGTGGTTTTGAGGTACTCTACTCACATACCTGTAATTGAGTTAATGTTTTTATTTGAATAGGTTTCTCCATGTGGTTTTCTATATGACGGAGAGAGCATGGAGCCATGCAATGGACAAAAGACAGCTACCAGATGGGCCTAATGCAAGGCAGCGGATATATTTAATTGGTAGGCTGAGGAAGGCAGTAAAATGGGCTTCGCTTTTCTCAAGTCTGTGCTCTAATAAGACGGACTCCAGGACATCTTTGGAAGCTGAGGTATTTCGGTGATCCCAAATGTTGATGTGTTTTCATGAACATACATCTCTGCCTTGAATGGAAGAAGAAGAGTATTCCTCAGTTTTAGGCTATTAGCTTAGTTGTTTCGTTATTTCCTGTAAAATGTATGTGTCCTCTATAAACAGACTGACATGAGTCTTCATACTTCATCTTACTCTTTTATAGGCATATGCTTCCTATATGAAAGGCACCCTGTTGTTTGAGCAAGATCAAAACTGGGATACTGCGTTGGCATGTTTCAGAAACGCCAGGTTTGTCTTTGTTCAGGATCCTCTTTTTGCAATTTGGTAGGTTTTGTTTCGCTGTTTTCGTTTCTGATAATTAATCGCCGTCGCAGAGCTGTTTATGAGGAACTCGGGAAATACGGTGATCTAGAGAACCAGGTTCTTTGTCGGGAACGGGTTGAGGAGCTTGAGCCCAGTATTGAATACTGCAAACACAAAATTGGCAAATCAAACTTGCAGACATCTGAACTACTTCAGATTGGTGAAATGGAAGGTCCTGCATTGGATCTTTTCAAAGCAAAGATAGAGGTACGCACACATATCATTTCTGTTTAGCCTCACCACCGAAGCAAGTGATTAACTATGTATATACATGTTTCGATAGTCCGCATAAGCATAACATTTTTGTTTGTTGGCTTTGCCATCTGTTATTGTGAGCTTAGAGTCCGCTTTTGACCTGTGACCAACACACACAAATACTAATTACATGTATACGATCTTGGATACTCTTGAATGATTTGCAATGGTTTAGTGGTTAACTCTTTCTCAGATCTCTCAGACATTTCGGATTAATATGATGCATATTGCTCGCTTGTCATATAGGCTGCTATGGAAGAGGCCAGATCTCAACAAGCTGCATCTCTTACAGAGTTTAATTGGCTTGGCTACAGATTTCCAGTTTCCAACCCAAAATCTCGGGTTTCTATTTTAAAAGGTTCGAGTAACTTTTTCCAATTCTCTCTTTTTGAACTACTATGTTATGCTGACAAATTATGATCTGGCACAATTATGGTTTACCTTTACTATGTAGTTACTGTTATGCGTTACCCTCTTAATATATAACCTGCTTTGATTGGACACTGAGCACTTCTCTGCGGCTCACTCTTTGTTCCTTTTTCGCTCAGCCCAAGACTTTGAGAAGGAGCTACAGGGTCTAGGAGCAGAATCTCTCCCTGCAGAGAAAAAGCTGACCATATATGATAAATTATTCACTGCATATCATGATGCGCGGAACACCATACGCAGTGACTTGGTGAGTGAGTTTACAGGAGATGGCTAATTTATTGATTTGGTTCACCCAATAACCTTTTGAAGATTTTTGGAAGTCTAGACAAGTTTGTTAAAGAGTAAAGAGTATCTGTTTTTTTTTGGTGCGTTGCTGTTCCTTTGATTGATTTTCACAAGGAGTATATTATTTTTAGGTAAGTGCAGGAAATGCTGAATCTGTCAAAGATGATCTAAATGGTCTGGACAAAGCTGTTGGAGCTGTGCTAGGACAAAGAACCATTGAAAGGAACCAGCTGTTGGTTAAAATAGCAAAGAGTAAACTGAACAAGAAACGTGATGATAAAACTGAAAAGGTTACTAAGCCTGAGGAGCTTGTTCGATTGTATGACCTTCTGTTACAGGTTAACCACTGTGTACCTGTCTTTTTCTCCAGAAGCAGATTTTGTGTGCTAAACCATCGAGAAGACCTCATCTTTGTTTCTTTTCTTTTCTTTTTTCAGAATGTCGCTGATCTTTCTGACCTCATTAGCTCTGGAAGAGACAGGAAACCCGAAGAGATTGCCTTCGAAGAAGAGTGTCAGCGCAAAAGCTTAGCCTTTCGTGCTGAAAGGTTTAGTTCTTCTTCCACGTTATTGTATTTTTTGGAGGATGATTGCTATTGAGTTGTGGCCTCGCTATATTTTTTATTTGATTTAGCATATTTGATTAGAGTTAAGCTCCTCAAAGCCGTTGATCCAATCCTTAACATGAGTCTATACTATTTAGTTAGGAATCTCTTTCCCAGACAGTCATCTCCTCACCTATTTCTTTTGGTCTATACTAGAATCACTTATTAGATGCTTTAGCTCCTGTTTAGAAATATTCACACAGTTTTTTCCATTTGAGAAAACGTAATAAGAAGAGTTATTTTCATATACTAACTGCTGCGTTCAGTTTTCGTCGCCTATGATTAAGTTAGCTGATGATATCTTCTTAAATCTATTTTCAGGTGCTTCTACTTGGCAAAGTCATATAGCCTAGCAGGAAAAAGGGTTGAAGCATATGCCTTATATTGTCGAGCTCGATCTCTTGCTGAAGATGCCCTGAGCAAGTTTCAGAGCATAGCAAACAAAGATGAGGTATCAACGTATTATTTTACTTTTTTACCTCATACATAGTCATTGGATAGCAAGTTCTATGTTACCTCCTCATGTCGATTGGATAAGGTTAATATGTTGATGGTGTCACTAAAGTATAGTAGTTTTGACTAATTTTTTTTTCCAATAATTCTCAGGGAACAATCCAGGAACTGAAGGCAGTGAGCAAAGAATGCAGAGCTAATAGTTGCATAGAACATGCGACCGGGATCATGGAGGAAGAGAAGGCGCCAGAGAAGCTGTCAAAGAAAATCTCAACGATATCACTAAACGATACAGCCACTAAGGTACAATCTCATTATTTTACCTCACTTTTCCCCGTCACTTACTTGGTTGTTTGGTGGCAGATGATATAAACATCCCCAGCATACGTTATGTGTCTTGCTGTTATGTTATTTTGTTAATCTTGCAAATGTCTCATAATCAACAAATTGCACCCTGATGGGGTTTTTTTTGTCCTCTTATGTCAAACATCGATATCAGGTGGAGAAATACCTGGTAGATAAACTGGAGGTGTATGAATCAGCGGTTGGAGATGCAAACACAAAAATGGCACCAAAGATCGAACGGTTCCCACCTGCATTTCAGTCTATACCTCGTAATCCAATTGTTCTAGACTTGGCCTACAATTGCATTGAGTTCCCAGTTCTTGACGAAAGGAAGAAGAAAGTCCAGAGGGGATTTATTAGTCGTCTCTGGGGATGAAGAAGTTTTCTTCCTCAGGTTAAAAGAATCTCTGGTTCAGTTTCCCTTTTATTACACATACTTCGGAACTCCCTGTTGCTCTTTAGCTTCTGAATAACGAATCCAATTGCATGAGTTTTTTTTTGTCATTCTGTCGATTTTTTTCCAAAGAACCACAATTTAGATTTTAGACCGAGATTACATTTTGCTGCTCCTTTAATGACACTTGAAGTTTTGGATATATAATTGTTTTCTGCAATTTTTGTTGAAAATGCCACACTGGCTGAGCATTGATTGGAGTAAGATCGAAAGCCCGATTTGGTTATAGAATGTTTTGACCGGGACCAAATTATATTGAATATATAACTACTGTAGGCTCTAGTTTTCTAGTCTAACCAAAAATAATAGACTTTAATTCACTTTGCCTTAAATTCTTAGTAGCAGAAGAGAAGCGGCGGGGATATTCGTTGGAAACCAAAAGTGTTTTCTAATACTCTTGCCGTTCTATAAAAACATTAAATTTATAAAACTAAATATTTTTGTTTATTTTTAATAATTTAATAATAAAATTGTAGATTTATTAAAAAAATGATGTGATTTATCAAATTATTTTTTTTTTAATAGTTTCTGACACGATTAAGGATTTATAAAGTCAACGGCTTTGGATTTTTGCTGGCTCTTATAAATTTATTATTATTGAAAAGTGAATACTTAAACAAATTTGGACTCGCCTCATGGATGCCTCATGCCTCTAAGAAAATCAAATGAGTCCCTTAATGTCCAGATTAAATTGGATGTTATAAATATAAGAGTGGGAGGCATGGAAGGTTTCAAAGGTTTTGTACACGATCACCACCACCACAAGAAAGAGAAAGAGTAGTAATTTGTTTTCTCCATGGCACGATCTTCTTCGTTCCCTTATTATGCTCACATTTTCCCACTTGTCAACCAACTCCCCCCCCCCCCCCCAAAAAAAAAGAGTTTCCCAATAAAAACATTTCTTTCCTTATATAGCTATCTCTGATCGACTCTCCGGTGGAAGACAGGAAAAAGAAGAAGACGAGGATGCATTTCGCTAAGCTCGATGATTCCCCCATGTTTCGTCAACAGGTTTCTTCTCTTTTAATTCTGTTAACCGTTTCGAACGTTCATCGATTCCATTGCTAACGAACAAATGATTCTCTGTACGTAATCTCTCTCTCGTGCCACATTCCATGCCCTGAGATTTAGTAGTGGGATATAATTAGTTTCAGATGCATTGTGGATGAAGCAATGTATCAGTAACACTTGCAAATTTGAAGATTGATTTTGGGGGAAATACTCTCTTTTTAAAAATATTATTTTTTGTATAAATTATCGCGCCATGTATGACGTTGCTTGTGATGTACTTTTTTGTCTACATGAGAGCTTGAGATGTTACTTTGATCTTATTCTCTGATGTTTAGAGTGGTCTTTATTTTTTGTCTCTTTAGCTAGTTTGTAATCGTAAGCCTTTGTTGATTCTCTGCACCAGAGTTAAGAGATATAAACTAAAGTTTTTTTTGTGGTGCAAGTACAGATGCAATGTATGGAAGAGAGTGCAGACTTGCTGGGGATGCGATGCTTAAGGTTCTACAAAGACTGCACAAAATACACGTAAACTAACTAACCTCTTCTTCTTCCTATTGCAACTATATACTCTCTCTCTCTCTCTCTCTCTTTTTTTGAATTGTGATTTTTTTTTTCTTTGGTTTATTATTAGAGAGGGACTCGGAGAAGGGTATGATGGAGATATTGACTTTGTAAATGCACTTGAATCTTTCGGTGGTGGCCATAATGATCCCATCGGCGTTGCTTTTGGAGGTACTTACCTCTCTTTCTTCTTTTTTTCTCAAATCTCATTATCTCAAGGAGATATGTTCCTTTTTTTTTATTCTTCAGGTCCTGTAATGACAAAGTTTACTGTTGCTCTTCGAGAAATTGGGACATACAAGGAAGTTCTTCGTTCCGAGGTACTACTTGTTAGAATGAGAGAATTATTGAGAGTTTATTTCTCGGGAATGAATAACATGAAGAACATAGAGAGAGAAAGTAGATCTCAAAATATAAGAGAGAATGAGAGAATAGTTTTCTTGATTTAATTGTGGATCTGGGTACAAGTATTTAAAGACAAGTTGTCTCAGTACACAATATAATAAAATATTCATTGTTTTAAAATATCTTCAACAGTCTTCTTATCTCTTCTTCTCTTCAATAAAATTCGAGCTTATAAAAACCTTACAAAGCCTTATAAAACCTTATAAAGCCTTATAAAAGCTTTATAAAACTTTATAAGTCTCTAGCATAATTCTCAAGTCTGGCATTTTACTTCTCAAGTCTGGCAGCTTAATTCTCAAGTCTGGCAGCTTACTTCTCAAGTCTGACAGCTTACTTCTGCTTCATGTCAACACTCCCCCTCAAGCTTGACCATATGGAACAAGTGAAGCTTGGAAGCCATGAAGTATTCTCTCATTAAAACCTCAACTAGGTAAAACCCTTTGGGAGAAAACCCAAGTCAAGGAAAGAGTAAAACACTTCAGGAAGGAGATATCAGTGACATGAGAGGTCTATGAGTCCCAATTTTGGATGAATGAACTCACAGACTTTAGTGCTTGCTGCCTTGGTGAAGATATCAGCTAACTGATCTTCACTTTTAGTATAACAGGTAGGGGTGTTCAATCCGGATATCGGTTCGGTTTAGGTTCGGTTTTTTCGGTTTTCGGTATTTCGGTTAGTAAAATATAACTACCATTCTAAATCCATATTTACTTCGGTTCGGGTCGGTTTATATACCGTCGGTTTTCGGTTTAATCGGTTTTATACCAAAAAACATAATTATTTAGTTTGAGATCATATAAAATGAATTTTAGAGTCATATTGTCAACACAGTCATTTATTAAAAATATATTACATGTTCAAATAAATGAACAAAAACGTAAAAATGCTTCTACCATCAAATAAAATCATCAAATCTATAATTAAAATCAGAGCCTGAAATTTTGAAAATAAAAATATGAAACAAAACAGAAACATGAAAGAAAAGTTTTTCAACTCTTCCATATTTAGTGTTCATTAAAGTCATGCTTTTTCGATTGAACACGAAACTCTGTTTGTTTATAGATAAGAAAAAAGTTGTGAAAATTTTCCATTAATTATTTTCCATCAAATTTATCATCTTCATATTAATTTAGTGAATACTAAAATAAAGCAAAAAGATAAAAAAAAAAGACTTAGAAAATAAGATGTATGAATTGCGATGTATTCAAGTGTTTTACAAATTATATAAGGTTCTTTATTACTATAACATTATGGTAATAGTTATTAACACAAATTTAACTTATATAACAAATAGATTTTCGTGTATTGTTATAAAATAGATACATATTTACATGTTTCTACTTTTAATCGGTTTTGTTCGGTTTATTCAGTTTAATCGATTATATACCAAACCATATCCAAATCCTACGGTTTTTATAAAATTATATCCATTCGGTTTATATGGTATATACCAAAACCAAACCATATTGTCTATTTCGGTTCGGTTCGGTTTTACCATATTGAACAGCCCTAATAGCAGGGTAAAATGATCTTCTGCTCCACAGCTTGTCTCACCTTGTGACAGTCAACTTCAATGTGCTTTGTCCTCTCATGAAACACTGAGTTTGATGCTATATGTATGGCCGCCTGATTGTCACAGTGCATTGTGATTGGTGTTGTTGTCTCTATGCCCAAATCCTTTAGTAAGTTTCTGATCCAAATGAGCTCACTAGTAAGCTTCCTCATTGCTCTATTCTCTGCTTCAGCACTTGAACAAGACACCACCTTCTGCTTCTTGCTCTTCCATGTGACCAGGTTTCCTCCAATGAAGGTGCAATAGCCTGTAGTTGATCTCCTATCAACTCTGTCTCCAGCCCAATCAGCATCACAATACCCAACAACTTCAGTACTCTTGTTACATGCCATCCATACTCCTTGGCCAGGCGCCTCTCTTAGGTACTTTAAGATCCTCTCCACCATATTCCAATGATGCACCTTAGGAGCTCCCATGTGTTGACTCACTTGATTCACAACAAAACACACATCTGGTCTGGTGATGGTTAGATAGATGAGCTTGCCCACCATTCTTCTATACTTCTTGATATCTCCAAATGGTGTAGACCCATACTCCCCCTCTCTCAGCACCTTGTATCCTTCTTCTAATGGAGTCTTGGCCTTTTTACTCATAAGGTTTCCTGCCTCCCTTAAAATATCAAGTGCGTACTTCCTTTAAGATAAGAATAACCCCTCTTTAGAGCGGAAGATCTCAATCCCAAGAAAATACTTCAACTCTCCCAAATCCTTGATATCAAAGGCATTTTTAAGAAATGTTTTAGTTGAGAGAATACCTTCCTTGTTGCTACCAGTGATGATGATGTCATCCACATAGACTAAGATGACCACAATACCTTGCTTACTAGTTAATGTGAAGAGGGTGTGATCAGCTTCTGACTTTACAAAGCCTCTTCCATTGAGTGTGGTGCTCAACTTATGGTACCAAGCCCTTGGAGATTGCTTCAAGCCATAAATTGCCTTCTTTAATCTGAGAACATTTCTTGGCTTCACCATGTTCTCAAGACCAGGAGGTGGTCTCATGTAGACTTCATCCTCCAATTCTCCTTGAAGAAAGGCATTCTTCACATCCATCTGCCATAAATCCCACTCAAGGTTGACAGCAAGAGATAAGAGAATCTTTATAGTGTGAAGCTTGGCCACTGGTGCAAAAGTGTCTAGATAATCTTCACCATACACTTGAGTATATCTCCTTGCAACCAGTCTTGTCTTCTTTCTTTCTGGTTTTCCATTGGCTCCATACTTGATAGTGTAGAGAAGCCGGCTTGTCACTGCCTTCTTTCCTTTTGGAAGTTCAGTCTCAAACCATGTATCATTCTTGATCATGGCTCCCATCTCATCTCCAACAGATTCTCTCCACTCCTTGTGTTGCATAGCTTCTTCATATGTTCTTGGAATGTATTCCTGATCCAATTCACTGATGAAGACTTGATGATCTTCTGGATATTGAGCAAGGGAGCATACTGCACTTATTGGGTGAGCTACAGCTTCAGCATTGAAGTAAACTTCTGTGTTGATCCACTGTGAGGGTTTTCTGATCCTTGTACTCCTTCTCAAAAGTTGTATCTGCTCAGGTTCTGCTTCATTTCCTTCACTTGGCGCATCTACTTGAGTCTCAACATCTGATTCTGATGGCATCTCATCTTGATCATGAGCTACAGAGTTCTCTTCAGGTTGAGCTTGTGTAGACTGCTCAACATTTCTACTGCCCCCCTCATGATTAGGATGAGTGCTCTCAACACTATCAGCTGCAGTAGATGATACATTTTCAGGGACAGGTTCCACACTTGGTAAAGAGGGCATACTGATTCTCAGGCTCTCCATTACTCCCCTAAGGTTATTTGCTCTATCTGAGGCTGATTGAGAAAGATCTTTGAGCTCATCCCAACTCTTTCCATCATAATAGCCTCTAGATTCTGCAAACTTCACATCCCTCGAGACAAGAACCCTTCTTGACTCTGGATCATAGCACTTATACCCCTTCTGAGTTGGAGAGTAACCAATGAACATAGCTTTTGAGCTTTTAGCATCAAGTTTGTTCCTCAGCTCCCCAGGTATCATCACAAAACAGAGGCATCCAAACACACGCAAATGGTCCAAAGATGGTTTGGTCTTATTTAGAACCTCAAAAGGAGACATGTCGTTGAGGACTTTAGTTGGAGTTCTATTGATCAGATAAGTAGCAGACATCACAGCATCACTCCAGAATCTTTTTGGAACATTGGTGTGGAACATCATTGATCTTGCTACCTCCATCAAATGTCTGTTCTTTCTCTCAGCAACTCCATTCTGTTGAGGAGTGTAAGGACAGCTTGTCTGGTGAGTAATCCCATGTTGAGCAAGATATTGCTTGAATGCATGACTTGTATACTCTCCACCATTATCTGACCTTAGAATTTTCATCTTGGCATTGAAATGGTTGCAGATATGGGTCTGGAAATTCTTGAAAGCATCCAACACCCTGTCCTTAGACGGAATCAGTGTCACCCAAGTGTACTTGGATTTCTCATCAATGAAAGTGACAAAGTATTTGTGGTTCTCTCTGGACACACATGGAGCAGTCCATACATCAGAGTGAACTAGGTCAAAACATCTTTCATAGATGGTGCTAGACTGTGAGAAGACTGTTCTACAATGCTTCCCCAATATGCAAGCTTCACAATCATCATTCTTGAAGACCACACCTGGAAGCATCAAGTTTAGGGCTCTTGTATGAGGATGTCCCAACCTAGCATGCCATAGTGTGCTATCAACCCCGCTGGATGTACTAGCCAAACACTGAGAAGTGGATGGTCTAGACATCTCTGTCTTCTGAAGATGATAGAGTTCATTGTGAACGTGCCCCTTTCCAATCACTTGGCCTGTCTTTAAGTCTTGAAATTCAACCTCATCTGGTCTGAAGACAACCTGACAACTCAGATCAACAGTAGCCTTTCTCACAGATAGCAAGTTTGATGTAAACTGAGGCATATACAAGGCAGTAGATTCCCTATCAAACAACCTCAGGTTCCCTATCCCTTCTATCTTAATCTTATCACCATTTGCTATTTGAACATTCCCTGAGGCAGGCTGGACATCACTCATCAAGTTTCTATCACTAATCATGTGATGGCTTGCTCCTGAATCTATAATGATAGGTTTAGGGTCAAGAGAGTGTGTACCAGCCTTCTTGGATGAGATAAAGGCTTGGATAAGGGAATGTAGGTCACTCATGGTTGCTGGACCATCAGTGTTGGCTGCACTATCAGTACTTCTCCATGTTCCTTCTTCATTTGAACCACCAATGACAGATGAATACATGGTTCGACCTTGAATCGATGGATGCTCAAACTCTTTGATTACATTCCTGGCTTGATTCAAGTCACTTCTTCTTGGCATATTGTGCTTCTTATGTTGTTCCTTAGCCTTCTTGTACTCTGGAAACAACACAATGTTGGAGTTCTCCCTCATGGAGAGATATGGACCAGTGGACAATAGATTGTTCCTACTGATTTTGAGATAAACTGGACTTTGAAGAAGCTTTTCTTGATATGGTTGAAGCTTTCTTGAGTTCCAGAGAATAGGGTACTCCTCTATCTTGAGTTCTGGTGAGGTTCTTCCCTTTTGAAAGACCTTTGGACCAGTGGATAAAAGGATGTATCCAACAGATTTTGAAGATAATCTGAGAAAGAAAGAAAGAAATTTGCGGAAGCTTTTGTGAGATTCAGGAGCTTAATGCTCTGATACCATGTTAGAATGAGAGAATTATTGAGAGTTTATTTCTGGGGAATGAAGAACATGAAGAACATAGAGAGAGAGAGAAAGTAGATCTCAAAATGTAAGAGAGAGAAGGAGAGAATAGTTTCCTTGATTTAATTGTGGATCTGAGTACAAGTATTTAAAGGCAAGTTGCCTCAGTACACAATATAATAAAATATTCATTGTTTGAAAATATCTTCAACAGTCTTCTTCTCTCTTCTTCTTCTCTTCAATAAAATTCGAGCTTATAAAAATCTTATAAAGCCTTATAAAACCTTATAAAGCCTTATAAAAACTTTATAAAACCTTATAAATCTCTAGCATAATTCTGACAGCTTACTTCTCAAGTCTGGCAGCTTACTTATGCTTCATGTCAACACTACTACAATCCCTTTTGCCTGGTTTGGTTAATTTAATCAGTTTTGTTGAACAAATGCATAACTAACTAGCCTATGATCGATATATCAGGTAGAGCATATTCTGAATGACCGGTTGGTTCAGTTTGTGAATGTTGATGTCCAAGAAATTAAGGTACACTTGTACTAATACATCCTTTCAAATTGCTTCCGACCTTATTATATTCATCTTTTAATTGTCTCACACCAGGAAGCACGTAAACGCTTTGACAAAGCCTCCATTACATACGACCAGGTGTGTTAACTGACTTCATAATATCATGTCCCCACTATTTTTGAAAAATTGTATCTTCATTTTATGTGCATCTCTGAATGAAACAGGCGCGAGAGAAATTTCTTTCATTAAGAAAGAGTACGCGACTGGATGTGGCTGCAACAATCGAGGAGGTATGCACACACACATCCTCGAGAGTCAATAGATAACATTCACTTCTTTTTCAAAACTAATGTTGGTAGAGAGGCATTTTTCAGGACCTACATAGCGCAAGAGCGGCATTTGAGCAAGCCCGGTTTCATCTGGTAACCCGGCCACTTTTATTTATTTATTTCTAATGCTACTAGCGATTCGCTTATTGTAACCGTACCTTAAATTAATGTTTGCTTTGCTTCGCTTCTTCCTGGCACAGGTTAGTGCACTCTCTAATGCGGAAGCTAAAAAGCGATTTGAGTTTTTGGAAGCAGTCAGCGGGACAGTGGATGCTCATCTCCGTTTCTTCAAACAGGCAAGCTTTACTATATTTAGAACACAAATTAATAGCTTTGGTTTTACAAGGAAAACCTATGTTACCTAATTCGCTTTCTCACAAATGATTCTTTCAGGGATATGAGCTACTACAACAAATGGAGCCTTTTATTAATCAGGTATTGAATAAATACACAAAGACTCCTTGTACCATATGATTCTTTTGATTTTTATTTTCTGCCGAACGTTACGTTTCTTATCCAAGCAAATGCAAATTTCATGAGCTATCTGTGTTTGATTGTAATTTGAATGCAGGTGTTGAGTTATGCACACCAGTCTAGAGAATGTACAAACTATGAAATGGCATCACTTAACGAAAGGATGCAGGAGTACAAAAGGCAAGTTGATCGAGAAACTAGAAACTTAAATGGTTCGCCAACAGGGGATGGCATGAGACACAACTCAAGAAGCTCACAAAAAGTCATTGAGGCTGTCATGCAATCTGCTGCAAAAGGAAAGGTTAGAAAATGCCTCTGAGGCTTAAGACTGCCCTCCTATCTTTATACTGTTTTTGTCCTACAGGTTCAGACTATAAGACAAGGGTATCTGTCTAAACGTTCGTCAAACTTGAGAGGTGATTGGAAAAGAAGGTTCTTTATCCTTGATAGCCGTGGGATGCTATACTATTACCGCAAGCCATGGAATTGGTCATCTGTAAGTTTCAAAGTAAAAAGAAAGAACCAATTGTGCTTTTTGATCCTTCCCTGATCGACAACGTTTGAATCTTTAGGGAAATGGAAACAGGTCTTCTGTTCACAAGAATATGACTTCAGAAAACAGTCCTGGGCTGCTAAGTCGGTGGCTGTCTTCTCATTATCACGATGAAAAACCAGTTGCACGTCTCACTGTGAACCTGCTTACCTCAACGATCAAAGTTGATGCGGACCAGACGGATCTAAGATTCTGCTTTCGGATTATTTCGCCTACAAAAGTCTACACATTGCAGGCAGAGAATGCGCAAGATCAGATGGACTGGATAGAGAAGATAACTGGAGTTACTACTTCTTTGCTAAGTTTCCAGACACCTGAAAGAACAATCATGGTGAGGTTTTTATGTGCTGAATCTTTTATTGTCTGACCCCATTATCTAAAAATATCATTTACTTGCAACTGTACCAGCGTCTTTCTACAATGGACGGAGATACTTTCTCCGCAAGTGAGTCCGGTTCGGTAGCAGATCTATATGATATCGACCATGCGGAAATTGGAGAATCCACTGTGGAAAATAATCATCACCGTTCGAGGTTCTCAGGGTGCTTGCAGCAACATGATATGATGGCAAAGCCAATTGATGTCTTGACCAAGGTATTGGGGAATGAGAAATGTGCGGATTGTGGTGCTCCTGAACCTGATTGGGCCTCTTTGAATCTCGGAGTACTCATATGTATTGAATGTTCTGGTATACATCGTAACCTTGGTGTTCACATTTCGAAGGTCAGCCATTGGAACTCTTCCCATTTATTTCTACAAAGTTGGTATGAAGTATATTCAAACTTGTCAAGTGCAGGTCAGATCGCTCACGCTTGATGTTAAAGTATGGGAACCATCGGTCTTGACGTTGTTCCAGTCGTTAGGTAACGTATATGTAAACTCAGTGTGGGAGGAGTTGTTGAACTCAGAGAGTAGATCTTCAGGGTAAGTAGTGGCTACGTATTCTCATCAGTTGTATCTATTTTACACACAGTCGTTAACCTTCCTTTTTTTTTTCCTATTTTATTTAGCACTCCCATGTCAGATCGACCAACAAGAAAGTTTCTTGCAAGGAAGCCTGGTCTCAGTGATCCCATATCTGTGAAAGAGCTGTTCATCCATGCAAAGGTATTTAAATCGAGAAAAAGTTTTTGTGATAAAATCTCATGTCTGTCCATTGCTAATTACAGTACTCAGAGAGGATATTTGTCCGCAAAGAAACAGACAGCCAGCATTTTCCGGCAGTTTTCCAAGAGATTTGGGAGAATGTGCGTGCCAACGACAAGAAATCAGTTTACAAACACATTGTCTGCTCTGAAACAGATGTGAATGCTCTACGTGGACAAGCAACGTACACGGTGTCTTTGTCCTTATGGAAGATGATGCAACTGGAAGCGAAGGAGGAAACACTCAAAGCCAAAATCAAGAGAATTGAAGAGGAGTTTCAGGAGAACCCTGAGGGATATTCTGACTCGAAAATGGAAGGGGAAGAAAGTATGGTCAGAGAAGAAACTTCAAAGGACTGCTCTTTGCTTCACCTCGCTTGTCTTTATGCTGATATCGGTATGGTGGAGTTGTTGCTTCAGTATGGTGCAAAGATAAATGCAACAGACTCAAAAGGTCGCACTCCACTTCACCACTGTATCATCAGCAGGAGATATGCAATTGCAAGGCTGCTACTTATGAGGTAAAAACTCCATATAAATTCATCACTCTACTACTTTGACAAAAGTTATAAGTGTGGTGCAATGATTCAATCACAGGGGAGGAGATCCAAATGCTGTGGATAAAGAGAGTAACACACCGGTCAAATATGCTTTAGAGACAGAAGTCAATGACAGCGAACTAATTGCATTATTAACAGACTCCAAAAGATGATAATATCTGCTGAAATAAAAATAATAATCATTTGATTTGCTTTATCACTTTTTAAAAGCAGAAGACGGTACAGCACTAGAAAAAATGTTGCTCTAATTGAACACTTTTCGCCTGTTAGTTCGTTTTGTCCATGAAGAGCCTAGGAGAATACATGTAGATTTTCTTTGGTGCTTGCTAGGTTGATGATATACTGGTTTATACTCTGCTGTACATATGGTCTTTTTTATGGGGTTGCATGTTCTGTAAGATGGAAACCTCTGTTTTTGTTGTTCGTGCAATGAAAAGACAGACACGGCATTGTTGTGTCTTCTTTATGTTTTCAGACTGCACTTTGTGGTTTTGCACATCCGAGAACCTGCTTTGATTGCTCGACAGATTTTCAATTCATCAATAAGACAAATCCGATATTATTTTCATATGTTTGGAATGTGGATCGGATCCTGTGTTTATAGAATGTTCTTTGTTCATCAATTCTTCACCGAAAATCTGTATTTGCAATGTTAACGACTTCAATGTAACATTCAGTACATCTTTTAAAAAACCTGAAAATGCAGATTTAGTGACGCAAAACATGGTCCTCTTCTCTAAGAAATAGAAAAACTGCGGTTCATACATCTTTTAATGCAGAGAGTTTCTGGGCAGACATAAGCTTTTCCAATAACAACTGGAAATTCTCAACGGCAACTGAACAAATAAACAATGACATATCATGCCCACCCAGCTTGCCTTACCTGTATCCAGTCACACAACGAAAAAGTTTGACATTCAGAGATAGACTGACTAGATTCGTCTGGTGATACCAAGTTTAAGAAGATCAAAAAAGTGAAGAGGACGAAGCTTTTAGAGAATAGATCAGGTTAGGACTAACGCTACTACCTTCGCGCAATTTCAAGTCGGTCAAGACATTTGCCATAAACCAGCCGTCTCTCTTTTAGCTACATTGAAGAAGGAGGATTTATAACTGCTTTTGGCTTTTATGGAGCAGCATCTGCTTCCATTCTTTCGTTTGAGGAAGTACCCTCATTAATCAACTCAATGACACTCGAAGAATCGGGAATATATTTGAGACGTATCATGTTCTCCATAACCTTCTCAGCTGCCTCCATTCCTCCCACTTTAGCAAAACCAGAGAGTAGAGCCCGGCATGTCGATATACTTAGCTTACACCCGTCCACAGCAGCGTTCTTGGCAAACATTTCATCCACGAACATAAATGCTTTTGTCTTCATCCCTTCTTTCAGGAAAGCAGTAATGATGACACTGTACATTATGCTGTCTGGTTCAATTCCTGAGGCAATGGCCTCGTCGAATATAGCAAACATTTCCGATCTCCTACCCATTTTATCACACCCGTTTAGAAGAGATGTGTAAGTTACAACACTAGGCATCAGGTTTGCCTTCTGCATGTCCTGCAATAGCTCCTTTCCAGCTTCCAAATTTCCTTCCCTGCATAAATAATCTATCATGATGTTGTATGTTACGTCATTGGGCTTGCCATGCTTATCAAGCGACCCATCCATCACCATATTTATCAGTTTTGTTTTTAATTCTGTTTTTCCGAACTTCAAAACCCAGTTGATCAAAGCATTGAAGGGGGCGGTAGAAGAACCACAACCCATCTCTTTTGTCTCGAAGATGGCTATAGCTCTTTCCACATCGTTCCATCTGCAACACCCATCCACAAGTGTCGTGTACACAAAACTGTCGGGAGCTAATCCCTTTGGTTTCATCTCGTCAAATAACCGAAAAGCCTCCTCTAGATCCCCATATTTGCAACAAGCATCTATGATTGTACAGTACGTCACTGCATTAGGGGGGAAACCTTTTCCTGACATTCCGTTGAAAATTTCTTTAGCTCTTTCGATGTCACCAGACTTGCAAAAGCCACCAAGCAACATGTTGTATATGATGACATTAGGAGTCACACCTTCTTGAACCATCTCATCAAAAATACGAGAAGCCGTTTCCATATTTCCCAACTTAGAAAACCCATCAATGAGTGTACCGTAAGAGAATACATCAGGTGTTATACCCTTTCCACGCATTTCCTGGAAAATCTCCTCCGCATCGTCTACTTTACCGTTTTTAACGAGACCATTCATAAGAACAGTGTATGTCTTAGCATCCCCTGGAATCCCTTGTTCAACCATGGATCTGAATGCTGAACACGCCTCAATTACTTTTCCCTTTTTGCAGTACTCACTGATCAGACCCGTGCACAAGACCTTATTTGGAACCACACCACATTCCACCATCTCTTTCAAATATTTCTCTGCGGATGCAAATTCCCCTGCTTCTATATATCCACTGATAAAAGCCCCGTAGGTGAAAGCATCAGGCTTTAATCCGTTTTCAACCATTTCAACCAGATAAGACCTTGCTTCGTCCGTCCTTTTGGCCTTTGAAAGACCAATTATAAGGGAATTGTAGCAAAATGTGTCTGGTGCAATCCCTTGTTCCTTCATTTCTTTCAGCACCCTCACTGCATCTCCAAACCTACCTTTCTGGAGAAAGGTTTTGATCAATGTTGTGTATATAACCACATTGGCTCTGCAGCCGCTTGCACCCATCTCCTTCACAATCTTATAAGCTCCATCGATATCCCCAGAAGAACACATGCCCTTAACTGTTGTACCATAAGTATATGGAGATATGACAATGTTCCTCGTTTTCATTTCAACAAGTAACTCATAACCCTTTAGTGCATTATTTCCTTGAACGTATCCCTCGACCAAACTAGCAAAAGCTCGAGCACCTGGTGTCACTCCAGATGCGATCATCCCATCAAAGAGAGCCTTTGCCTTCTCCATTGCTCCTTCCTTTGACATGACACAAATAAAAGAATCATAAATCTTAGGATCAATGTTCATCCCAAGAGAAACCATCTCATGGACTAGTCCATTTGCAGCGGCTGCATCCCTCCCCTTCAGTAAACCCTCGATCAGTATACTGCAAGTGAAATTATCAGGAAACACACCGAAACTATTCATCTCTACCACCAGCGATTTAGCATCATCTAGTCTCTTCCGCTTACACATCCCATCTACAAGTATATTAAATGACTGCTTCGATGGCACCAATCCTTTGATAATCATCCTCTTCTTTAGCTCAAGAGCTTCATCCACATCTCCCTTCATACACAACGCTTCGTTTACCAAGCCATACACAGCCACACTCACCATCCCAAACTTTTCTTCGGCTTTAAGAAGAACATCTTTTGCCAGCTGAACATTCCCACCTCTGCAATGGGCAACAATCAACTTTTCATAAATGTGAACATCAAACACTACACTTCTCTCAGCCATCTCATTATACACATCCCAAAACAAATCCAGACGATTCCTCTTCAAAAACGCATCCAACAAAACGTTACATTTTGACGAATCAAGAACCAAATCCTTAGTGTTTGTAATCACAAAAGCAGCTTCGTCTAAAAACCCGTTTTCAATATACACATCAATCAAGATCCCGTATACAACAACTCCGCCGCCATCACTCAACTCTCGCGAACATCTCGCAACCGAGCTCAAAACCTCAGATACAGGCCACTTCCTCTCAATCATCCGGATTACAACACTACGAGCTTGCCCTAAACTACCGAAGCTACACAAACCTAAAGCGAGAAACGAAAACGAATCAAGTTTCTGCTCCGTGACCTTCTGAGAATCCACCCAATTGAAGAAGCTCAGAAGCTTAGCGGGATCATCGACGCGTTTTGATCGCAAAACGGAGAGAACGACGTCTGGGTTTATCTCCGCCGCGAGATTCGAAGACACCAAGGCGTCGCGCCAGTTCGCCTTATTGAGGATTCCCGCTATTTCGGCTGATGCGTCCGGAGGTTTCCCGATGTGAACGGACAACGATCGGAGAAGTAAACATCTGCTCCTAAACAACGTTGAGCCTATCATCTCCCGATACCGGAGATTCAACAACCTCGTCGGCGAAGATTAAATCGAGATACAAAACAATTGTTAAAATATATATCCAGTAGGCCCGTTTAATTTGGGCCTTTGGGCCCAAACAGTTACTGGGGCACGTAAACAAAGCCTTTAAACCGCCAAAATGTATGTCCGGTAGTTTGAAAGTTTAGATCATTGGTATGAGTGAAAAAAAAAATAGAAGTTCATTGGTATGTTTATTTTGCATTTCCACGTGATTTACCGATTTTGATAGAAAGTTTTAAAATATGGTTTTACGAAGTGCTACGTTACTATTGTCGAATTAAATAATAATATTGTCTAGGTCTCAAGAAATTTATTCATATATGGAGAGGTTATGGGAGAGATATGATGAAGATCCCCACCCACTAGACTACTAGAGTGGGAATTTCAAATGGTGCATGAATGTGTTTACCCAAATACATAGTGTATGAAATGCATGGTTTGACCAAGTTTCTTTTTTATTTTGTTTTGATATGAGAGCCAAACCAAATCCAGAAATGTCGACGGGTATGGGTAAACATGAACTAACACTAAAACGTGTCCTAGTTAATTCCACGACAGTGGGTTATAAATACACGACGGTCGAAAGAAATCGTGTGTTTAACCGCGTTTGTAATATAGTTAGCGAATTTTAAAGGGATAATTATTATTCATAAAACTCATCTTAAAAAATATATACCAGATCCCTTAAACAATCACTTTAATCACTAATTCAGATTGGCTAGAGCATTACCATTAACATTATGTTTTACATTATCCAATCAACAATTGCTACGAAGCATTTAAAATAGCATTTACTATATGCTAGTGCTCTTCGAATGCTTTCCAAATGCTTTCTGATAAATGCTCTCATATGAAGCTTTTAGAAAACCATTTGCATTTATAATTTATAAAATTAAAATAATATATAATTAATTCATTTTATTTAATAAAATCATAAAAAAAAAAATTTATATCCATAAAATATAATTTTGATTTTTAAATTAATTTACGACAAAATATTTTTTTTTTAATAGGCATTTCACATTTAAAACA
>NW_026014598.1:0-62385 GCF_020379485.1 Brassica napus
TAAAAGATAATAAGAATAAAAAATCAGTCATCATTAACAATGGACTCTCCTCCAGGATCATTAATAAAATAAATATATAATTGTTACTCAGATTTATTGGATATTTACAAATTGTAGGATACATGTTATTCTCTATGGATCATAAAATCCGTATTTAACTTCTTTAAAAACGAATATTTGGAAACATTTGGATACTCTTTATCATATACTAATACAAAATATCAAACACAATGAAAGGTATATCCAATAAAAGGTAAAACAAAGAAAGAGAAGGTCTATG
The DNA here is from genome assembly GCF_020379485.1 of Brassica napus. Lineage (NCBI taxonomy): Eukaryota > Viridiplantae > Streptophyta > Magnoliopsida > Brassicales > Brassicaceae > Brassica > Brassica napus. The sequence continues at coordinate 281 of NW_026014598.1, forward strand.
AATATATACACAGGCTGAATGTTTCCAAGTATGCCTTAACAAACAAACAAACATAAGAGAAGAGAGATGTGCAGAGCACAAAGATCCAATAACTGGTGTCTGCCTTATTCTTGATTTCAGTAGAAACGGTGTCTCTTTGTGACCCCCTCTTCTCTCACCATCTGACCAAAGATTCACATAAACAAACTATATAGTCTTAGCAACTTACCAACACATGTCTCGTCCACTTTGTATATTATCTCTAGGCATTTTCTGTAGTCTGCTTCAGTGCGTCTTGCTTAGACAAACTTGTTTTTTTCTTGTATGTTGCGCGTTTTCGAACCTTGAGACTTTCACCAGTTAACATGTAAACATTCCCAGGCTCAGGAATCGTGAAATCAGCCGGGTTTCTACTCACGCTGCACACAATGGTTCCACAACTGTTCCTTGGAGGCCACGCCGAGGCCTCCCCGCAGCTCTCTGCTTTCCTGTTCTGTTTCTTCTCTTTACCCATCACGTGAAACTTCAAAGGGAGCTTCATTGAATCAGACGCCCCTAGTAGCTGGAACCTCCCTTGGTCATTGCTGCTGTAAACCGGCTCTTTTCTCATGGTCTTCTTCTCTTGGTGATGATGGATCCATGGAGCTTGTGGCTTTTGAAACGAGAATGAAGACGCACCAAGTGGTGGAACCATGGGGAAACTCTTGCTGTAATAATCATAAGGTAACTGCTTACTAGAGTCTCCTGTTTGTATATCTACACGTCCCTTAGGCTGGCTAGCAAGTGGGAAGTGTCTTTGAGTAGCTTTAGTGTTTCCCTGGTGGTCAGAGGGAGTGTTTGGTCCAATCTTAGGATCCATAAGGCTGAGTAGATGCAACGCAGGTATAGAGCTCTCACTAGAGAACGCTTCCACCGGTCTACTATTATTATTAACTCCACCACCATGTTTGCACCCAAACGAGAGTTCTGAACTAGACCCACATTTTTGCTTCCCGTTGGCGGCGGCGGCGGCGACGAAGTTAAGGTTCCATGTATTCTTATCACTGGGTGGTGGTGGCTGTGGAAGCATACCAAGCTTCGTCGACGGATCCATGTTGTAAGAAACTGGTCTTACTGAAGTTGTTGCCCATATTGGATGAAGAGGTGGTTCTCTGTATTGGTGTGGACCACTTTGGCACGTGTTACACGGACGTAGTACCCTATATGGGGGAGGATGAGTAGACATAGCTGGGACGTTACCAAGCCACTGGCAGGTGTGACCAGAGAACCTGATGGAGCTAGGCCGGTTATCTTGAGGAGGAGGAGGAGGAAAGATACCAAAGGGAGAAGGCACATAGGGTTGACTTATAGGGAAGAAGTCAAGAGACTCTCTCCTTGCATTGGTTTCACAAGGTTTTGGTGGTCTTGATATGTTGTTGTTGTCATCCTCCAGCGAGCCTCCGTTGTCATAAGTTTCGTTGAGATCGATCAGTAGAGTGTTCTTGGGTTTGTGTGTTGCTTCTTGTGATGGCTCTTCTTTGTCTGGAAGGCACCTTTCGTATTGGTTTTTGGCTAAGAGCTCAACTATCTCCATGGGGATATCGTCGTTTTGGTCTTCAGTTCTATCATGGCTTTGGCTTTTGGGTGGTTCTTGTTGTTCTTGGAACATAACTGTCTTCCCCTTTCTGTCAGCACCAGTAGAAGAAGTGGTGCCTCTTAGATTGAAGTTCTGAAAGGACAATTTATCTGTATTGTTGTTGGCATCCACTCCTGTTCTCAACCATCCACCTGTGTAGGGTTTGGAAGAGGAACCAAACTCTCCAAGACGGTTTGGTTCTTCCACATCTCTTGACCTCACATGATCATTCTCTGGCCTAACATTAAGCTGAGGGATAGGTTTTCTAAAATATCCTTCTGAAGCTAAACGATCATTCAACAAATCTCTAGTATATTGGGAACCAAAGCTGATCAGTGTACTCTTCTCGTTGTCTGAAACAGGCTTATGTTTCTTCTTCTTGGATAAGCTGAGCTTCTTCTCTGTTCTCTGAGTACTCAGAGGACAAGGAACTGATAAAGCAGTGCTCTTACTAAGATCTTGTGAAGTTTCACAAGGAAGTACTGATGGTACAAACTCGTCAACGACCTGGAACCTTCTGTTCTTCTGCTTGCCCTTAATAAGATCTCTATCAAACCCACTATCACTTGATGTACTATAATCTTGATCGGAGTCATTTTCAGAAGTTGCACCGACTGTGATTAGTTTCCTGCTGACGTAGTTGTTTTCAGGCAACACTTTTCTCTTTCTACCCCTTTTCGAAGAAGAAGGCTCTTCTTTACCACCACTGGTTTTGGTCTCGGGTTGATCAAGCAGCTCGCTAAGCCGACGAACCTTGCGAGTTTTCCTACGCTGCAAACCAGTCATGGCGAGATTTATACTCTCTGATGAACCGTTATCGCATTCCGTAAGAGCAAGACTGTCTTTGTTATGATTCTTGATGGCCTTAGGAGGCGTATCATCAACCACACCAGCGATATCAGATGATCCAAAAGTTGTCACGGCTTGACCACCCACGTTATGTTTCTCTTTCCAGCTGCTAATATCTGTTACTTTAGCTTTCTTGTTTCTTACATGCTCTTGGCTTGCGAGCTTTCTGCTCTTGCTCTTAACAGTAGAAGCATCTGTAGATGGATTATTACCTCTCTTAAGAAAAATAGTAGCTGCAATTAATTGTTTGACCTTTACAAAATTAGTTTCTAGTATCAGCACACTTTAATTTGCTTGAGTAGAAATTTTTTTTGTACCTCTATGATCATCCTTCTGAGATCTCTTGCAGTTTGCATCTCCTTTCTTCTCAACAGCATTATCTGCAAGAAAATTATATGTTTAATTGCTTTATTATGGAAACTAAAACAAGAATATGTATACCTTCAATACCAGTTCTCCTTTCTTTCTCCTGATCAATAATAGTTAGTGAATTCAATTTGCTTTGACTTAGGATAACCGAAGAATTTCCATCAAGCTGCTTTTTCCCGCTTAAACTTTTTGAGTTTGGATGCAGTCCACAATCTAAAAAGCCACTTACATGCATAAGTTCAAGCAACCCTTCATCTCTAGCTATTATATGAAACATATATTAAACAGTTTTGGAATGTGTTTTACCTTTTGTTTCATCAGCATTGATATCTCTGATGCAGCTCATACAACGCCACCATCTAAACTTTGGAACAGATAAAGAAGGAAGAGAATAGTTTTCTTGGTCCACCAAAGTAACACTCTCCTCCGGAAACGGCCAACATTTGTTATGATCTCTCTCACGAGTTTCAGCTACGTATCCACTGCATCATCAAATTAAGAAGAAGAAAAATTCAATATATATTCAATGTCATTTCAACTTGTATCTTGCTATTGTACATATATATTTATACGCATTTGGAAGTGATCACAACATAGTAATTGGAAAATATAAACATACTTTAATTAACAAGGAAGGTTAATAACATAAGGTCAATATATATAGAAGGCTCACCGTATGGAGAAATGATCACATTTTACCATATCAATCTCTTTAGCAGCGTCTGCAAGATCTATGGATATTGAGTTGATCTTAATGGAGGATCCCATTGATTTTGCTTCAAGAAGATTTTTATGTCTTAGTGATGATTTAACTAAGTTCCACCATTCTACTCTCTACACAACAAGTGCTGCAAAAATAAACACATGATCATAATGTTTCTTAGCATCAGAAAATGAAAATATTTAAGTTATGATGATTGCATATAAAGAAACAACGCTTCAAAATCTTTACTTTCCATATATACGAAACACACATATAACTCTAAATTAAATTAAGGAATATTTATAGCTAATTGACACCATTGTATTCAAACAATCCACATGAAATAACATTCCATAACCAACATCCAATTACCTCTAAAATTCCATTGTAAATTAAACTTTGTAAACCCTAAAGTCTACATAAAATCAAGAACGAAATTTCTTCACTATCATCCCATTTCATAAAACAAAATTAATCAATAGACAGATATTAGTCAAAACATTAACCTAAACTTAAACACCAACCTAAAATTAGGGTTTTCAGACACACGAACATGCCCAAGAAAAAAATGAGACCAGGCCTGTTTCAATATAATCTCCTACTTACGAACAAAAAATATTAATATTGAGTAAATTAGGGTTTAGAATCAAATTATTTAGAAGCAAAATAACAAAAAATAAGACACTTAAAAAATTAACCGTATGTGATTAACAAAGATAACCGAAGACCCACTAATTAATACGGTCCAGATCTATCCGCACGTGAATAGTCCGTGAATGAAATAAAAATCTAAAAAAAAAAAGTAAGAACATCGAGTTTTTTTAGAAGAAACGTATAAATGAACAGTGAAGAGCCCTCGATTAGAAAAAAAAAACACGAAGTCAGCTACAAGTCAAGGTGAATCTCTTACCGCAAGATCTAACCCTATACGAAACCTTAAAATTGAACCAATCAGAGATTCATGTCGGAGACACGCACCTGGGAGAAAATCCGACCGGAGTTAATCAGAGACGCGAGATTCGAGCTCGATCTTAAGCGGCAAGGGGAGAAAACCGCATCGAACGATTCAGAAGCTTGTGGATAAGAAGATTAGGTAAGCTTCGAGGGTTGATTCGTCGGGAGAGAGTAGAATTTGACTGCGAAATTTCGCGAAACCCTAAGACGACGCCAAGGAGAGAGAGAAAGGGGGAAAACCTTTTTTTTGTAGAGAGAGACTGTTGAGAAAGAAGAGAGAGAATCTGAAGCTCTTTTATCCTTGAAACGAGGGTTTATTTTCATATATATAAAATAATTATTATTTGATATAAATGGTTTAACTCTTTTTGAAATAAAAAACAACTCATATCTCTGGAACACTGCACTGCCATGTCACCATCTGGTCTGTTTATTTACCAATTACACGAAACAAGATTACGTACCTCTCCACATATTGTCGACACGTATTTGTATATGTATAGGTCAATTGTTGAATGCGATATTTCTTAATTTTAGTGAAAAATATCTAAACATTAATATAAATAGCTTCATTAGGGTAACAGACTAACAAGTATCGGAAAAATTAAACAACAAGATATTATTATATGATTTTAGCCTTTTATTATTTAAGGAAACTCAACATTATTTAGGTTTAAAATAAAAAAACAAAAAAAATCGTATAGACGTTTCTGTGTTGTAGGATGAGGTATAAGGAACCAATTAGAAATGACCACGTGGCCGCAATGTGCGGTTCTTATCACAACCCATTTGTTGTGGTCTGAAAAAGAAAACCCTAGGCGAGTGGTTATCACGGCGCTTTGTTTTCGCGTGTGAGCACGTTTCGTCCGTGGCGCTGAACGGAAAGGGAGCGTCGGCACGGAGGAGGAGAGAGATTGGAGCGTTCCGTTGACGTGGCGGAAGAGAGAGTGTGGGAGTTATGGGACCAGGATAGACAAATAAGAGCCCTAAAAGCATGATAATATTGTATGGGTAGGTGATGTTACCCTAGATGAGCCCATTTCCTCAATAAATGATAATAATATTAACCCTAACATCTCTCTTTTCCCCCCTTTTTCAAAAATTTACCGCAGTAAATAATGAAGATCGGGAATATTTGGTTCACATAAACCTAGTTTCTTTCTCTTTTTATTTCTTCTATATGTAATACGTAGATGTATTATTATTGCTTTCTGTTTTTTTCGGTGGTAGAATTATCATAAGGTACACCAACCTAATGGGATACCCTATGATGTAAGCGAACTTTAACAAAGAAAAAATCCAACTTAATTGATGTTGAGTCGTTGACTCTATTATGGATATCAAATTCGTGGTTATAAATTTATAATGCATATTTAGATTTGACTGTTAGACAGCTCATGTGTTTTTCTCGTTAAAATTTCCATGTACTCGCACATACACGCGTTATATATTATATAGAAGTGGCTCATGAGCATCATCAAATTGTGTTAGATATTTTCAATGTTTACTAATACTAGTTTTGGTGGAATCAAAATACTATATCATGTAAATCTATATACTGCCTCTTAGAAAATAATATTATAAATTTTAGATGAGCGATGGCCTTCAGACTTTAGTGGGCTTGTACCCTTTGTAGCACATTTCTCTCTCCTTGTTATAATGTATTTTCTTAATATTCTTTCTTTCGGTAAATTGAATTTTTTTTCCTAGTTTTTGTCGGCTTTGGTGTTTTATAATAATATTCTTTCCTTAGAAATTTAGGTTTGTTGCTTTAGGGCCTGACTGGTTCAACCGCAGCGGTTGCGGTTGCGGTTGCGGGAGTTTGCGGATGCGGGTGGTTGCGGTTTCTAGCGGTTTTAAGAGATTTGTACGAATGGTTCTGCGGTTAGAAATTGGTGCGTTTGCGGGATACTTATGACTGGTTAACTACCAAATGCAGCAGCGGTTAAATAATAAATTAACAATATTTATATTTTATACAATTATAAAAATATCAAAAATAATAATATTATAATAAATATAAAATTTATATTTAGAAAGTTATAGTTTAAATTTTTTAAAAATATAGAAAATATTTTTATTTTAAAGTTTTATAATATTAATTATAATATAATTGGTATATTTTAGCATTTTTATAATTTCAATTTATTTTTTTATTGAATTTTTTTATTTTTGTATTTATATTGTTTTGGAAAAAAAAAAATTTTTTATCCTTCCCCAAACGCCCGCAACCGCAAACGCTAGCTGGAACCAGCTTTTGAATTTATGAGGTTCAGAGCGATTTGGAGCGGTTTAGAGCGGTTTGAGCGATTGTTGCAAAACGCCAGCAACCGCTATCAACCGCAAAAGCTGCGTTTGCGGGTGGTAGCGGGAAAACCAGTCATACCCTTAGTCTATTGGTGAGGAAAAATACTAATCTGCTTTTTCTTCCCACTGACGTATATATATGATATATGTAGCTTACTTTTGCTAACATAAGATCGAAATTATTTTGTTTGACGCAATTAATTATAGGTTTGACAAACTGTGATGCATACCTAAACGTGTTAGTGATCCATTTTGAAAATTTTGGATCCAGTTATTACTTTTTTTTATTACGAAAACTGCTCATCACATAGCCCATCTAAGGGTATTAGCTAATTTTCAAAATTTAATTACATAACTTTATGCAAAAGGAATTGAGCACATATTCGTAATGATCCTCTTTTTCTTGTGGATAATAAAGCGAGGAACCACCTATCTTCAACCAACCAAACATTTTATCTACAGCGTATAAATTAAAATTCATATATTTTGAAATATTTCAAAATAATATAATATATATTTTTTTTTTTTGTGCAACATATATATATATTGAAATATTATCCTCAAACGTATTTGTAGCTCAAGAAAAGAGATATAATATAGTATTAATTAATTGATACACTTTTAGGTTTGCATACGTGCACAACTCGGCATTAGTAAGTAAGTTCATATACACAAGTTGATATATATAAAGTTGTAAACCCAAGTACATATAAGTTACAGATATATAAATTAAATATATATATATGTATGTATAGAGAGAGAAAGAGAGAAGCGGTAGAAAAAGGAAATTAAAAAAGAGGTCTTAGATGAAAAAGGACAGCTTTAAGGAGATGCTTTGGCCACCAGTGATACCATCATTTAAGCTTTGCATGTGCCTCTCTGTTAGCATCTCGACAACCACATCAACCTTATCTCTCTCTCTCTCTCTCTCTCTCTCTCTCTCTCTCTCTCCCTCTCTCCCCTTTTTAACTCTTGGATTTTTACTTCTTACACACACCCCAATATCACCCCATATAATAATATATATACACAGTTTCATGCAGCTATGTGTAGCACATACATATATTTTGCAAATCCCTTCCAGTTTTTGCTGTGTAAATGTTAAGATAAAAAGTATTAACTTTAGGTTGATTTTGGGTCTCTTTGAGTTTTTTTGATCTTCGAGTTACAAAATGTGTGCAACTATTAAGAAAAAATGTATTACCTCGACAATTTAGTTGGGAAACACAATCTTTTGGCATGAATGTTTGATACATCCTCTGATGAGAGCTTATCTCATTTGGTATATATTTAAAACTTTAAGTATGTTAGAAACATTAATAAGTAATACATCTATTATTAACAATTGATGGCTGATCTGAAGAGACTATTGTCGAAAGTCATCATTTTTATCAGCACAGATGTTAGATGCATTCTACGGAAGATAGCTCACTTGATTAACCAAATATATTACTCCCTCCGGATATGAATGTAAGATGTTCTGGCTTTTTTTCTTGTATACTAATGTAAGATGTTTTAAGGTTTAGTTAATGCATTTTGGTTTTATAAAAATGAAACTTCCAAGAATGTATATTTATCTGTGCAAAAGTGGTTAATTTATATGGGTAAAAGAAATTTCAAAGTCAAACTATTAATGACTATTGCATGAAATTAAACTATCGTACACACCTACACCTCTGTAAAGAATAGTCTTCTTATTTACCGTCACCTAATGTATCATCTTTTTTGTTCTTTTCTAAGATTTTTTTTCCAGAAATAAAATGGATGAATATGGCAAGACAAAAGTGAAGCAAGAAGAAAATAAATCAAATAACATGAAAGTCTGTCATGTAAAATCTTCTGATAAAGAAGAATCAAGTGATGTGTATCGAATTCATGACAGCAAATCTGTCACCATGCGAGAGTTTGATTTGAACAAAATATATTATGAAGTGGGAGGGCTTCATCCCGACAAAGAGATTGAAGAAACTATATTGACAATAATGAGGATAAATATGTCTAAGTTTTTTTTAGCTTTTTATAGTTCTGCTTTGTTCTATTAATGATGTTTGTTTATTTTTCATCTCTGTTCTAATAAATTTTCTTATTCTGGTTTTGTCTCTTACGACCACTAGAGATTCGTAATATGAATTCGAAAGAATTTTGTCAAAGAAAACATAAACTTGAAAGAATAAAAAAATTACAACAAGAAGACAAACTCTATAGAAATAATTAAAAAAGGCTTTTTACTAATGTAACGCAAACAAAACGTCAACATAACACAATCATAATAGAAACTTAAGTAGACAAATAATTTATTACATCTTGTACCAAGATAGGATCACAACTCAGTTGTAATGGTAAATTGCCTTCCTTCTCCAAAACAGATTTCTTCATATGTGGGATTTTATACTTGTTTTCTCCTTGGACCCTCATAATTTCTTGCATGCAAGTTTGTAAAGTCAAAAATATCCGGTTCACTTGTGTTGAAGGATATTCATCAAATGAAGCTTCAACCGCAGAAATAAGTTCTTGTATAGTCTTAGGACATACCTGATATTGTAGTGCTTGAATGGCACTAAAAAATCCCAGATCTAGAATATTCAAATCAGGTGAATTTGGTGGTTGACACATCAAACGGATATCAAAACCATGATCAGAAGCAGCTGCTTGAAATTCTTCATCATTCGGATCAACGTGAGTTCTCGCATTATCCTGTTGAATAAAAATAGTTTTTCCAAAATCTTCTTGTGGCCATCTTTCCCGGATTTTTGGAATTACTTTCTCAATTAAGAACTCCTTTATATTTTTTCTCTTGATTGAAGTCATTGCCTTTAACTCCAAAGTGCCTGCCGCTCGGTTTCTACTTCGTCTTTGAGCTGGTTGCATTGTAACAAATGGAAACAATCCTATTTTTCCTGAAAAAATCTCATTTCCTTCTCCGTCATATCTTGGACGCGCCATGGCAGCTAAAAACATTACCTTTGTAATGTAGTTTTTGCTCTGGCATGTACGGTGCGGCTCTTCTTCAACAGGAAGTAAGTAATAAGTCGAACTCTTCTTTGTCATGTAAAACCACTTTTCATCGATATGTACAATATTGTACATATCGATGAACTTCGGATTATTGGGAATAGTAGAACTATCAAGCATCGAGACACAAAATTCCAGCCGAGCTCTCATATTACCATCACTCAAAGATGGCTTGATGGCATTTGAATGTCGCTTAATGATCCCTCCTTTTAAAAGTCGAGACAAAAACCCATGGCTCACATTTAAAGATGCTGCAAGTGACCTTAGTGTTGTGCGACGATGGAGTGGAATGTTAGCGAATTGCTCAAGGTCAATTTGCTTTTTCTTCTTCCCACAATTTCCTTTCCTCTTGTGTGATACGTCAACAGCTTCTCCACTAGGAGTATTTTTGGCTCGTCGCCAAATCCGTTGGACCGTTTGTAAGGGGACTGAAAATAGATCCGAAACTTCTGTTGTCGTTGAATTCGGTAAAACTCCATTGACACTTCTCTCCAACAGTGCAAGATAGATCTCTACCCTTTCTCCATCTGTCATTTGTTTTCTTTTATGAACATTAGCTTCTTGAAGACCTTCTGACACGTGAATGTTTTCTCCTGTTGCAAATATCAAAAAGATTAAATTATTAAGATAACAAAAATTATTATTCTGTGATTCTTGTGTATATATAAATAATCGATCAAACAGCGATGATTTTTGATTTATCCAAAAAAGAGAATAATTCTTGATTTATCCAAAAAAGAGAATATTTCTTGACATGTATTAGTAGCAAATTATTAGAAGTAATATGTAGATATATATCAACAATACAAAATAAATAATTAGCTAAAAATAAGGAAACAAAATATACCTGAATTCGTAAAAGAATGATTTTCCAGTTCTTCATCATATTGAATAATTGCACCATCATCCGATGGAGTAGAATTTCTCGGTGGACTTTTATTCAAATCAAACAAAGCTTCTCTTTCATTATTTTGAAATGGTAAATTTAAATCAAATCTGTGAAAAGCCATTGATAAGTTTTAATTTGCATCAATCCATATTGCTAATATATATAGAAGATTAGTGAAATACTCTTTTGGTTTTGGCTCCATTCTAAATTCGTTTTCGTTAAAAATGTGGCTCCAAAACTAAAAAAATTCCCAAAGTGTAAAGTGTCTTTTGAGTAACCAAATTTATCTTGAAAAACAAACAAATCTAGTAATAGCAAATAATTATCTGGTTGGGTGGTTGGGTACGTGCAACTTGTCTTTTTACTAGAGAATTTATTTGTCCTGCATTAAAACTCATTGCAGTGACAAAATTTATAGCAAATAATTATTGTCTTAATATGTGTGAAATACCTAAAACATCATACATTTAAATCCAGAGGGAGTAGCTTTGATCATATATATACTAATGATGTACGTATTCACATGTATTATAAATTTTTGATTCTAAATTTAAAAGAATATATATGTGCTGAAAAAAAAAATATATATATATATATAAATATGTATTGAAGATCCGAAATTTCTTAATTATAAAACTGGGTAGGTGATAAGAGTTTCTTCAGCTTAGAGTGAACACCAGACACAATGGAGCAGTTTCAAATTTAAAAGCTCATTAATCAAGTAAAGAATGGCAATATTGCCGGTTGATGTGCATCGTGGGCCATATAAGACTATTCAGATATTGGCTATTCGTATTTAATTATACATGCACTCTTGTGGGCCATTAAATTCCTTATAAGCATTCGAGCTAACTAGTAGTTTATGCCCGCAGATATGCACTTGCATACGGTTCACTTTGTTGAGATGTGTTTAGCTCCTAGACGACATTCAAATCACTTATCAGAAATGTGTTTTGGCTCTACGGACGGTCCAAACATTTTATTGTAATATTTGTACGTAAACAAGATAATTCACATATAGTTTTGGGTCCATAATCTCACTAATTAAACTCTTGACCAACCTCTAATTATTTAACCATTACGGGTAAATCATATTAATCGGCAAAGAAGAGAACGCTTCCACCGTTTCAAGTACATGAGATTTTTGAAGAGAAACATTTTCACACTTTTATCATTTCAAGTACATATTAATTAATTCTGATTTGTAGTTTCAAACTTCCATATAGAAAAAAAAACACACTAACACGTAAACATAAAAACAAAAGCAAACAAATAACAGAACCTCAATAGTATCTACCCAATAAAATTATTCCTTTCTGGATGGACAATGTAATAATTTTTCATTCAAAATGTAAGAAACAAGTAACAATGAAAAAGGAGGACGCTTTGAAGGGTTATGTCACTATATCGTGTGAGACAACATAAGCCATGTAAGTTTAAACTTAGGAGCGAACGATAATTCTATGTGAAACCAAATCATGCGATATTAGTGTGTGATTTCCGATGTTAGTTTTAAATTTCATGAACCACAATCTCCTCTCAGCTTTTCTGTCCCTAATGATAATGCATGCATGTGTGTGTTCGTTACGTACTTTTATTTAGCTAATGATGATATTATTAGGTCGTACTTATTTAGAACCACAATCTCCTCTCAACTTATTGGATCGGTACTCTACAGTATCACGGCTTTTTGGATGTCAGCATTCAGATTACCAAGTCAATGTATTCATGAGATTAACAGTATCTGCTCAGCTTTTCTCTGGTCTGGGCCGGTTCTATCTACTCAAAAAGCTAAGATAGCTTGGGTTGATGTCTGTAAGCCGAAGGAAGAAGGAGGTTTAGGTCTGAAGAATTTGGCAGAAGCAAATAGAGTGTCCTGTTTGAAGTTAATATGGCGTATTATATCTGCGAGGTCCTCGTTATGGGTAAAGTGGATCTGGAAGTATCTTATCAGGAAAGGGTCTTATTGGAGTGTTAATGAGAAGAGCTCATTAGGGTCCTGGATGTGGAAGAAGTTGCTGAAACTAAGACCATTGGTAAAGCAGATGGTAAGAATGGATGTTAATAGTGGCTCAAATACTTCTTTCTTGTTTGATAGTTGGTCGCCGCTGGGGAGTCTAATTGAGCTAACAGGGGAACGAGGCACAATGGATCTGGGTATTCCTCTAAATAGTACGGTGGAAAGGGCTATACAGCTATACCGGCCAAAGAGACATAGAGTATCCATTCTTCAGTTGATTGATAAAGAGATTGGGGTGTTGAAAAACAGAGGATTGAATCAGCAGGATGATATATGTCTTTGGAAGAGAGAAAATGGGGATTTTAAAGAAGGTTTCTCCACGGCGCAAACTTGGAACATTACTAGAGCTCAGTCACCGAGTGTCTCTTGGTTCAAAGGAGTATGGTTTCCTGGTGCTACTCCAAAGTTTTCTTTCCTCATATGGATTGCAATACATAATAGACTATCAACAGGAGACAGGATTTTAAGATGGAATCCTCAGGCTGTATCTACATGCTGGTTGTGTAAAACGGCTCCTGAAACGAGGGATCATTTGTTCTTTGAGTGTGCTTATTCACAAGAAGTTTGGTTGAAGACTATCAAGAACCTAGCAGGTAACAGAAGAAGTTGTGATTGGTCTAGTGTGGTTCAAGTGGTGGTGAATGGATTCCATGGTAGGATTGTGACTTTTCTTCTTCGCTATTGTTTTCAAGCTGTCGCATATGCATTATGGCATGAACGAAACGTGAGAAGGGTGAGTGAACCTTCTTTGCCTGCCCGTTGTCTAGTTGCTCGATTGGATAAGTTGGTCAGGAACAGGATCACGTCTTTGAGGAGGAAGAAAGGAGGAAAATATGAGAAGGCAATGAAGGTTTGGTTTAGTAGAAGCTAATGGAGATTTGAGCATTGTATAGAAACTTATAGTATTTTTGTTTTAAGATTGAGGCAGTGAAAAATCTGTAACAAGGTTTTTTTTTGATTGAAATAAATTTAAAATTCTTTCAAAAAAAAAAAAAGATATTATTAGGTCGTAATTATGGTGGAAACGTAAACCCTCAAGCCACTATGATATCAATTAACTCCAGTTTTCCACCAAAACATGGAAATAAACGCTTGTGTGTTGTGTATTTCTGTGTGTCCAGTATCTTTAATACCGACTTACCGACAATTATCTTTGATATGAATAGACTTGTAGCAAAATTACGAGAGAAAGTGACCAACAAAATTTGATTTAAAAAAAAACATAAAGTAACCAAGAAATCTGATCGACTTCTATCAATATTTATATATGTATTTATTGTTTTTTTTTACCGCAACGTCAGTGGTACTAGAGTAATTACAAATGAGTAGTTCACTAAATCTTGATGACATTGATTAAATAAAAATTATATAGGTTTGAGGTCTAAAAACTCTCTACATCTAACCTGTGTTTAATTTATTTTCGTAATTCATAATTACAAAATTGTAAGATCCCGATCGAGTCCCGACTTGGTCTAAACATGTACATGTAAAATAAGTATGCATGTATGTATATGTTTCTATGTGATTATATGTTAATTATAGAATTATCTTAAATCTATTTGCACCAGTAAAATGTCATCATTCATACGGTATGCTTTATAGAATTAGGAAAAAAAAAATTTACGATAAATATGTATTCTTGAAAAGAAAAGGTAACAGGGGTTTTAGACTATTAAAAATATAGAATTAAAAAATTGTAAATTGTAAAACTATTTATTCACATAATAAAATATAAAACCTAAAAGAATATCTACCTCAATCATTTTGTTTTCTTAGAGTTTGATTCGTGTTTATTCACAATATATTAGATGCGGTAGATATGATTAAAATGCCAGTAGGAACCTAGGTTCTGAACATCCCGGTTTAACAAACAAAAAAAAAACAATTAACTATAATGAGAGTTCTGTTACAAAAAAAACTATAATAAGAGTTCTTCTATAATAATCCAACTGGTTACATGAAGGTCATGCAAACAATGGCTGAGTACAATTAATATAATTATTATCCAAAATATCCTATTAATACTAGACTACAATATATGAGTGAATGTGGAATTTTTTTAAGAAGACAACAACAATTAAAATATTTCATTTTTATTGTTTAAGTTGTGGTATGTATAATTTTCTTGTACGGTTATAAATTACTCCAGATCTATTAGCGTGCAAAATATGAACACATAATCGAGTTAGGATTTTATTGGTCAATGCAGTTTAAATGGCGCACTGACCTAAAAATCGACTAAATTCGAACTTTAAAAAAAAAAAGCAACACTGACGAAAAAGACAGAATTTTCTAAATCCAAGCTTGATCAAACTATATATCTAAATTAAATTATGTTTATTTGGTGCTTCTATGCACTATGCAGGTATGGAGAAATTCAAATTTTATAAAAAAAAAATAGAACCACATTCATAATAATATTTTATAGAAACTTTGGTTTTAAAAAAAATTATATTTCTATGAAATTCTTGTAAAAGTTTAAAATAAATAGTGTTAATTTTCAACTTTTATAAATTTAAGGTACGTACTTGTTGCAAAAAAATTTAGATAATATTTCTTTTAAAAGACAAAAACAAAAAAAAAATACATTTGAAAAAAAAACACCGCTATTTTAAAGTTGCTTTATTTTAAATGATATAATGATATCTTTCTTTTATTTTGATTTACTTTTTAAAATATTTAGAAACTGGTTTAAACTATTTTTATTTATTCACTATAGTTATTAATTGGTGTAAATTTGGTTGTTTTATTCAAAAATTAGAACCCTTCTGTATGAAAACAGTAACTAACACTATAAAACAATAAGATGGTGTATTCAACTTAGAGTTTTTGGTTATTTGTATTAATGATGAATTCATTATTATCCAAACATGAATTTTAAAAATTTATTTAAAATCTACTGTTATTAAATTTGACATTTCATAAAGTACTCTGAAATTCACTGTTATTGAAAATATTTTTAAGTTGTGGAATTTTAAAGATTTTAATTTATATTAAAATGTTTGGATAGAATTTCTTAGTTAAAAAAATCAAAAATCAAAATTCATGGTTTCGGTTGATATTCAAGAGTGGTTTAATTTAAACTCTTAAATTCATTGAGATCATGTAAAACTTCACTAAAAATCAATTTAGCCAAAATTTTAGATTGGATACATCCCCTGAGTGTGGAGCAAATTCTAGAATGTCACTCTTTTTTTAAAAAAAATACTACAATTCTTATTAAATTTTCAAAGAGTACTACTTATTTTAAGAAAAGTATATTTAAGAAAATTTCGTAAAGCGTTTTTCCATCTTTACAAAAAAAAATCTAAGAATTGACTTCAAATTTTTTAAATGTTTCACAAATTATTGGGTCTTTTTAAATGTTAGTGTAAAAATGATAATCTATAATATCCCCTAGCCTTTGAGAATACCTTGTCTTCAAGCCATTACCTAGGAACTGGGTTGAACCCAAAAGGCATTTCATGTGAGCCACAAGATCCAGCGCATCATTGTTGCTGAAAGAAGAAACACACACAAACATCACCTGATATAGCTAAACGTAACAGACCAAGTCAGATACTTTTGTTTATTTATTTATTTGATTTTTTATATTTATTTGATTTTACATACTAGCATTTTGCAAAAAGTAATTCTTATTTCTAAATTAAAAATCGATCGTTAGTTTTGTTGAAATAAACCATTAGTAGAATTATCATTTTCATATAGCACTTGACATCGAAACAATTCTTAACCAGTTAGTTCTAATAAGAATTAGTTTGCTGTTGGTGTTGTTCAAAACTCAAATAAGTAACTGTTGGTGTTGTTCAAAAAAAATTGTTGGTTACTAGAACTATTTTGGATTACCTCGTAAGTCGTAATCTATAGAAAATCGAATTCTTTGAAATAAGGACGGACGCTGTTTAGGTTCAAACAAGTTACGGCCACAGCTCAAACACCGTTAGAAGTTTGTGAGATAATAATACAACGGTTACAGCCACAGCTCAAACACCCCTCATGACTTTAACCGTTGCAATATTATCTCACAAACTTCTAACACTTTACTTTGTCGTGTAAGCACTAAAGTTTTCGGGTATCATTTTCAGTATTTATGGTTTCTTGTACAGATCACAATAATTTAAATCTAACGATCAATATAATCTCTTCGGTCGGAAACTAAAATCGAGAGTTTAAAATTGAACTACATCTTAATTGAGTTGTGATATTATTATTTTTTTTTTTGAGAAAACGCCTTAATTAAGTTGCGTTATTGAAATTAATACGTACAAAGTTGAAAATTATACTTACATAACAAAAAAATTGCTAATCTTTTCTTATTTTATTTTAAAACTAAGTCTGCTAATATATGAATATCATCCTAATAATATTATTGATTTTTCATGATTTGCGTAAATTTTATATAATCTTTATTGTAAGAATTCAGTTACCAATCCATTAAGTATCAGTAAAATGCGTACCAAAACTCAGAAACCCCACCCACTATAAAATAATTCAACTACGAATCTATGATAGTACTAATTTTATTCACACCATAGGATTTCTTGAAGCCAGTTATACAACAAATTGCAAGGATCTCAACAAATTACATTAAGCCATCGATACTCCTAACTGGGTCTTCGTTATCATTAACATCGATAAATGTATGCCAGACACGAGCCACTCCCATTATAAGTGATAAGATATGTATATAACCTTCAAAAATGGATATCCACGGAAAGGACCGGTCCAATAATAGTCTGAATCACAGAAATTTTTCCCAGCTATTTTCATATATAATATTCAAATCTTTAAATAACATTAGCCTTAAAATAGATGTTAAATTGTATTAAGTATTTTTTAAACAACAGGTATTTAGTAGAAAACTAATTGCGGATATGATGAATTATCCCTACAAATAAGTGGGCTGACCCGCAGACCATCAACACCTAACCACGGATGGAAACAAAAGAGAAGCAGAGTGGGGTTGCACATATTCATATCTCCAATAACATTTTAGTTTTTTCTTTTTATTCTTATAATGTAAAATGATAAGAATTCAATAGACAAACTGAAAAAAATCTTCTTAGTAGTAATTGAATATATATAATCTAATCCGTCCTAATTTTTTCCTATGGACGCGTCATTGCACACCAACTGAAAACGCTGTATTGTATGATTACGTATTCCTGAAAATATGATTTCTATTTTTGACTATATCAAGAAAATTGTCATTCATATCAACTAAAAGTATATGGCTAATTTCAGTAACCTTTAAATAATACCGGATTTCAGATCGAATGATTTGCTTTGAGCAATAGACTGATAAGTTTGGATTTTTGTTTCTGCCATTAGTTAAACAGTTCCATGATACAAAATTTAAATATATTAAAATAGACTTGAGCTACCAACTCAACTAAGCTGATTTTGGGATTGGTACATATCACTCTCATTTTATCATCATTCTCATAAGATAATTTCTTCTAGTGACATCAAGCTAAGCTTCATCAATTAACCGAAATAGCAATCATTATCATAAGTCATAATACATTTATTAAATCACATCTTCAGCCTGTTCAAGTAGACTCGTTAATAAGAAAAACATATAGTTTTTTTGGTAATATGTTAAAGAAAAAAAAACCAGATAAGCTTCTTGAACACAAGGTAAAAGAATGAGCATTCCAGACAAGACACACCACCTCTTTCTATCTTTCTCTCTCTAATTTTTTTCTTTCAGAGTCAAGGCGGCGGGGTTGCAAGAGGATGATGGCCTCTCTTTCATCTAGATCTAGAGTTGTCTTCCTAACCAGTTTAATCCGGTTTAGTTCTTGATTGTTTTAAAAAAAAATTCTCATATGATTTTGAAATTGTAAACCATGATTTTCTTACATGATTTACGAGGGGTTCATAGATATATTATTCAAAAAGAGTGAGCATTCCAAACGGACAAGAATTTTATTACCAAAACTTTATCAGTTAAAATGTAAAACATTGTTGATTATATTGATGAGCAAAGATAGTCACAATGTAAAACATTGTTAAGAATATGCGGAACGTAAGGGCATCTGTATTGGGGGTCCCTTAAGGTATCCCTTAGAGGAAGGGGGTGGGAACCGAGGAAGAAAGAGAAGGGAAAAGCCCTTAATTAAGGGCTGTCCCTTACTCTCTAATGACCAAAAAAAAAAAAAAAAAAAAAAAGCATAATAAGGGACTCTCTCCCTCTCTCTCTTCATCCCACCAATAAAGATGCCCTAAGATAATTTATCCCGACGATGGCAACTTTAAATTTCATCAACGTAACGCAGGCACGCAACTTTATGCTAAGCCTACGTGGCAACTTTAAATTTCGAAAACAATAAAATAAAAAGTCAAAACTGTTATAAGAGAACGAGGCAAATTCGTATTCATACACACAAAGCTAAAAAAAAATGAGAACTACTGAATTTTCATCTTCGTCGTCGCCAAGCGATCGCAGGGTCGGTGCATTGCTCCGTCATCTCACCGCCGGGGCATGCCAGATTAATCCGTCAACGTATCGTCTGAGCTCCATTTTCGCCTCGCTGACATCGGGAGTCTCATCCGGTTCTGTTTTCGCTCATCTTGTCCAAGCTCCAGAGGATCCTATTCTTGGGGTACCTTCTTCTTCTTCTTCGATGTATCCGTGTGTTGTAGTTTTCAAACATATTCGACTAAGCAATGAGCTCATATTAACGAGGCCACATGATGGAGCTCATAAAAATAAAGAATATTCTTTCTCGCTCACCAGACGTCTTCGGGGAAGCCGTACTTGATGAGCTCCTCGTTCTCGAACTTATCAAGCCCCATGAAGATGGTGTAGTCTCCAGCATCTGGTCGGGCCTTGAAGTAGAACACCATCTCGCCTTCGATTCGCTAGAAACGATCGAACGGAGCAAATCGAATATAGGTTTCCCCCTCTCTCTCTCTCTCACTTGCAGGCTTGCAGCCTCTCTTTCCTACAAGTTTCCCGAGAATGAAGAAACCGTAACCACTCGAGAGAACATAAAAAAGAGAGAACACTTGTAAAGAAAACGCAAAACTGCTGACTCCCTTCTTTTTTTTTTAATTCCTCCGTCGTCTCATCTTACTAAAACCAATATTTACAAAATAACTCTTATATTTTACAGATCTTACGCATAAGACCTAAGTTATTACTGTGAGATATAAACAACCCTGAAACTAGACAGTTGTTATTTGTTTATGTAGATTTTAATTAATAATTTATAAATTTGAATTTTGGGGATTTAAGTTTTCATATTTTTACCAAAAAATCTTCAAAATTCACTCAGTTCCATTATAAATTCTAATCAGTTAAATATTTAGTTAAAGAATTTGAGAATGTAAGTAGAAAATTAAGTTGTTCAATTTTGTGATAAAACAGGTAGTGGCGAATTGAGAAAGAATAAGTGTATGCTATTGTATTGTCTTGTCTTGTCTATATACTGGGATGAATTATTATTAATCTATAATCTCAGGTGCAAATCACTATGGTATCCACGAAATGCGATAAGAGTAAAAAAAACGGAAAATGGAAGGAAGAGATATTAGATTCAAGGATTCTTTGAGACAACACAACTATGGACTACTAGCAGTGTGACAAATCAAGGTTGGGACGAGACATTGTTGCATATGGCTCAGCTAAGAAACTAATGGCTCAAACACTAAAAAACTCTAAACCACACTTCTCAATTCTCATGATTATAGACTTATAATATAACAAAGAACAACCAAAAAAACAGTGTACCGTTTCTTTGGCAATATGTTTTGATTAATGTCATGCTAAGATTTTGTTTTTTTGTTCTGTATACAAATTTGTCACTGCTCTCTTGAATCTTGCTGGAACTTTAACTAGTACATACGAATATAGTATAATTTAGATAAAAATGTTGTATTTAACATCTTGCGGGGATAGCTCAGTTGGGAGAGCGTCAGACTGAAGATCTGAAGGTCGCGTGTTCGATCCACGCTCACCGCAATCTAATTTTTTTTAATTTTGTGGCTACGTGGGCCATAAAAGTTCTCTAGGCCCAACCAGCTTAGCATTTAATTTTGTGAGTGCGATAATAAATGCGTGGCCCATATAATAAGAGCCCAGTATCTCTCTAAACATATTCTCCTAATTCTTTAGGTTCCAAAATGTCAAACAATTAAGGTCTACCGTAATCTTTGTACAACTTCGATATTTTTAACTTCCATTTACAAGGAAAAAATGATATTATCACCGGTTATACGATCAAGACCGTATGTTTCAGGTTTGGGCGAATCGTTTTAAAATAAACTAACAGAGAATCTCAGACAAAAGCAAGCGCTTTCATACTATGTAGTAAAATACAACAAAAGGAATTTTTCGGAAGGCGTACTTGAGGATTGTGATATCATATAAAAAAGTTCATGCGTGAGCGCACGCACATATTGAAGTGTAAGACTATAACCTGGCACGTGCGAAGAAGTCAATGAAGAAAGAAATCTGAGTCAGCAGAAGACGACAAGAAGTGAATGATGGCGGCGAAGAGATGTGTTTAAGTATGGTTCACTGGTCAGATCATGGTGACTCGTATCCACGTGGCGATTAACGAAACCTCCACGCGGATAAACGATATTGATGGTCAGCCCATAATGACGATAGCTTAACCGAAACTAATCGTTTTATAGCTAATCAATAATTAATGAGTATAAATTAAAATATGTACGTAAAGAATCCGAGAGAAGCTCACTATTTGAGGAGAGAGAGAGAGAGAAGAGTAGGTCAAAGACTTGCATAGATACTGTTCGTCTTTTACTTCTCTGCGTTATTCTTCTTCTTCAACATCCAGTCAGAGTCTATCTATCACACAAGTCCTGAGGTGCCTTTTTTCTTCTTCTTGTTCTTCTTTGAATCTTTTGACACCGAGTCTTTAGCTTAGAATACATTGTTCCTTTAGTTTCCAGAGATTTGTTTCTTTGCTTATTTCAATATCAAAGCTTCTCTTGCTTTCTTCCGACATTGTTAGATACTCTTGTCCAAGCCTTGGATCATTCTCTGAGCTAACATTTGCTTCTTGTTTGTTGACGTAGACCAAATCATGTCTCAGCATCCCAACAATCAAATGGCTTCTGGTTCTGTTTTCTATTTGACTAAACCGGAGTCTTCAGGGCTTAAAAACAACACAATCAGCTCTTGTGTATCTGATTACGAAGCAGCTTGGAGCCCAACATCTCCGTTGGAGTTCATTTTGTTCCCTAGTTTAGTGAATCCCTTTGGTGGATCTTCTTTGAGTTCAATCCGGAAAACGCATAAAAAGAGCTGGGATTCTGGAAAAGTAGGCTTGAGTATAGTGGATTCTCTTGATGATGATCATCACACTGAATCATCAAGGATTCTTCTTCCATCACCTGATAGTAAAAACATCATCTTTGAGTCAATGGTGAGAACTAGGAACACTTTTGTCAACAACAACAACAATGCGTGTCTGGAGTCGGTAGATAGTAAGGAGATGAAGAGACGTTGTTGTGGTATCAAGAAAGAGAGCATTTTTGTTATTGCTCCTCTTGACTTGACAACGATTACTGATGTGTTAGTGTTACCTCCCAATGACTTCTTGAGCTCCTGCTTCTTTTGCAATAAGAAGTTGGGTATGGGGAAAGATATATACATGTACAGGTAACTCATTCAACTCTATATATTGACACTTAGCCTATGTCATATGGCTCTTTTTAAGTGTAACCAATTCATACACAGTTGAAGTTTGTTGTTTAAATTTTGGTTTCTTTGTTTGGTTTTCAGAGGATACAAAGCTTTCTGCAGTATTGAGTGTCGTTTAGAGGTGATTCATCAGGATGAGAAAATGGAGGAAGAAGAAGCCAAGTCTGGCTCTTCTTCAGAGTAGGGCCTGTCTAAGAAAAAGAATAACGGTGTGATCTTCACCGTGGGATGAGGTAGAAGCTTGAGCTGATCATCTGTTCAAGAAAAAAGAGCTGCTGGTTTGTCTAAACCAAGGCAGCCATGGATGATCATTTTTTTTTGTATAATACTTGTGCTTCTATTACCTATATAAAAGACACATTTGGGATCATCTCTCATGTTTTTGTTGGGATGATTGCCACTGGAGGCAGGGCAATGGTTATTGTTATGGTTCGTCTTTTCAGATATGATCAGATCTTAATTACATAGGAGGGTATAAGAAGCCTGTTTTTGCGGCTTCCCTCCAGTTGTGTCTTTTTCCATTTGTAAAATTTTTTTATGCTATCCATCAAAAACCGAGCTCTCTTCTAGTATACAGAAAAATCTTTCATTGTATCATATACTATATAATAAACTTATAAAAGAGTTATTCGCATAATATGCAGTCTACAGTAAAAAAAAAAATTCTCTTTCCCTTGACACATTGAGGAACGCTAGTTTTTTTCTCTGGTAAGCTCGTTTTCTCTCCTGATGTTTCGTTGATCCTTGTCCTTTTACGTCCATCGTTGACGAGGTCAAGAGACGATCCCTATTCGTTTTTGAAATTTTGCATATAATCACTCTTATTCCCATCATTTCTTTTGATTGTGAATTGTTTTATTTATTTATTCAAGCATTAACACGATTTGTGACCAGGTTCTAAAATAACCTTTATAGACATATATTCATTGTCACATGTTCAATATTTCTTCCTTCTGTGTTATCTGATAGAAACGTTTGTGTTATATACTTATATACCTTAGGTTGGTTAGATCGTGCAGCGTAAGATATAACTGATTTTGTCTTTTCCGTGTCACACAAGTTACTATTGTTGTCTTCTGCCTTTGTCTTTTTGTTGTTTATTAATAATGGATAACAATTGGAATTTAGCAATAACTTTATCATCAAGACAAAAGCAATGAAGCCAGGTGGAACGTTTGCATTGAATCCCCATGCAGCATCATACGTACCACTCTCTAAAAGAGTGGATGATATGGATGGTTTGGCCACACGTAGCATGCAGGGACGAGAGCAGATATTCATGCCCAAGACATCCTCTGAAATGGCATACAAGCAAATAAGGGATGATGATGATTTGGATATGGAGATGGATATAGACATGGACATTGAATACCTTCTGGTTACATTCTCTGGTCTCTCACAAGAGTCTATAACTGATGTTTACCTGGCCAATAGCGGTGATCTTGAAGCAACCATTGAGATGCTGAATCAGCTTGAGGTAAGTTCATCAGTCATCTCTCGTGATCATTCACATGGAACATTATATTTTTGTTACATAACCGATGATTTTGATCTATCTTGCGGTAGATATACAGCACTGAAGCTCAAGAACACCTCCCAGAGACGTTGGATATTGGGGATCTCTGT
This sequence comes from Brassica napus, assembly GCF_020379485.1. Lineage (NCBI taxonomy): Eukaryota > Viridiplantae > Streptophyta > Magnoliopsida > Brassicales > Brassicaceae > Brassica > Brassica napus. The sequence goes on from NW_026014598.1 coordinate 24,280, forward strand.
GAATCAGGGCCATCAAGCTCAAAGGCGTCAACACGAAAGAAGGCAGCTACAGAAATCGCTGTATCGTCACCATCGGTGGTTATTCCTAATGCAACTGTATCAGCCTGATCTGATATATCCTTTGTTGTGAAGTTTTAATGTATTTTATTTTCGGCTGCACACCCATAATAAGGACAGGTAATGGGGTGTGTTGTATCAATGAAGTTGATTGTAATCTTTAGGGTAAATGATATTGAGAGTGATTAAGTGATGGTAAAATGTATAGTTTTGGAAGTGGAAATCTGACTGATGTGTTTGTTGGTTGGCAGCTAGTCTAGTCTTTTTTTCCTTTTTTTTTTCCTTTTTTTTGCAACTCCACTTCTTATGAATTGTATAGTCTGAAATGTTTTTCACCTGTATATTGCCATTTTATTTGTTATATAAAATTATGTAATCATTGTAAGTTCTAACGCAAAAATATAGCAAATAAAAAGAAACAAATATAATTGTATAGCAACTATATGTAACCTTAATACAATATGTAAAACTCTCCAAATCCATTGTTGCAAAGCAGAGAGCATATGTCATTTTCTTCTTCTTTTTAAGAAAAAAAGGGAAACTCAAAAGTGTTTAAAAGGAATTTTATTTTAAACTTGGACTATTCCGAGCTTTGCATACTACGATGGCTACAAAGAGATTAGTGAAACAAAAGGAAACTACAGATACAGAGAACACTATTAACAGAGATTTTAAAATCCTCTGTTTCGACAGGTTCGGATTATAGCACTTTCAATATTAAAGGTACTTTAAGAAAATTTAGTTCTAAGTTCAAGATTAAATTCAAACTGGTTATTACTTTAGGTATTGAATTACACAGTCAAATAGTTTATGTATCGATTAGACGAGTTGATCATAGGTAGGTAGGTATACCAATTTCAATAGTTTGATAGTACTCAATAATACACACACAAAAATATATAGTATATGCATATAGCATATCCATGTTTGTAAACAAATAAATATATCAGAATTGAATACCCAAATTCTTATCCTCATTTCTCTGGAGTCTGGATCAATGCTATTTTCTAGAAAAAAATTATTTAAACACAGAATTCTATAAAATAGTTACTAGTTATTATCAAAAACATTTAAAATAATACCACACATTCATTTTTGGAAAGAAACAACAAAATTAATCTTTTGTAAAATTTATTCTTTTTATTCATGATCCTAAAATTTTCGTGAATAAATAAATGTATGAAATTTTCTATTTCATTGATAATTTCAGTTTTTACTCCATTTTATATTCCGTAAATAATTATTTCTTCTATTCATAATATTTCTCATAGGAAGAACCACTTACACCCATTAATAGCACACCTTTATTAATCTTTGTAAATCATATGATCTCCTCAAAAATCCAATATATAGTAATAAAAACGATAACATTTCTTCAGCCTTCTCATACAAGAAATAGATATAAGCAAGACATTTCTGTTTAATATAAAACCCTACAACATAACAACTCACTCGGTATATAAATCATCTCATTTCAAAAGCACCAGAGATAAAAATTACTCTTTTAGAAAAACCCCACACTCCTTATACGAAAAAAACCTTTAAAATAAAACAAGGACCATTTTAAGCCTTGCGAACGCTGAGGAGCTTAACATCGTCGATCACGGGACCACACAGCGACGAGAAATCATCGCTTCTCATCGCATAAAACGTGCTGTAAAACATAACCCTCGTGCGGGTCGAAACCGCCACAAACCGCAAAGTAGCGCGTTTGAAACCTCCCTTCCCTTTCGACTCGTAAGGAACCTTTAACGTGTCTCTTCCCGCAAACGCCTCGACTATCATCGAGCCTTCGCACGCGTTGTTCGCGTCTCCAACCGCAAAAGAAAGCACGTATGTCTTCCCTATGATGGTCCTAGCCACCTGAGCGATCGCGCTTTCTTTCCCTGCAACTAGCTCGACGGCTCTACGGCCTTGTGGGACTGAGAAGTGTTCGACGTCAACGTATTTGACGGCTTTGAGGGATTCTATCATCCAAGCGGGTAAAGGAGAGTGGTCATCTTCTATGAATGGAGGAATCAGAACGCCGGTTGTGGAGTTTGGGAGTAGATAGGGACCTTCTTCGAATCCTCCATTTTTCAATATGTTCTCTGTTTCATTTAATAGAAAAAATAATTTTTTTAATAATATTTATATTTATATTATTAATAAAAATAATATTTATATTAAATACATCATTTGATTGATTCTTGCATAAGTCTTGGCCACACACGTACATAGACCACAGTTATGTAATGTTACCAATCCATTTTTTCGTTTGGGTCAAATATGTTCATACTCACTACTCAGGTTTATAAACTGCAAGTGAAAAAAAAAACGTAATCTAACCAAGCCAAAATCTTCGAAACATAACTCCTTTGTAAGTTTTTCTATATGTATCAAATTAACTAAAACTAATGAACCAAAATTCATTACACGTACATATCTTTTTTATATCTGGTCATACATTAGTTATATAGGAGATTAATTTAATATATTTATACTCAGATTTTTCTTTAACTGAAAAATTAACCACCGAATGTCTCGGTTCTAATGCAATATACGGTTCTACAAACTAGAAAACCAAATATTCAAAAATGCCAACACCCCTAAATGCCCTGACTATAACTAGCTAAAATTCACATGTAGATAATTAATGAAAAGGATATATTTCTTAGACATGACAGATCACAGTGGATAATTAATGAAAATGATATTTCTTAGAATATTAATAGATATAAACCATATAATATATAAAAGGAAATACACTTACTATTGGTAGGTCTTGGAGGGTATAGAGCCTTGATGGCAACACCATCAATAAGTGGTCCACAAGCAGGATCTTCTTCCTCGCCAGGATTGTGAATCACGATCTCTGCCACGTTACTCTCAGCTTGAAACGCCCAAGCGTATAGGTCCCATCCACTGCTACTGTACACAGTCTGTATAGGAATGACGCCCGAGTCAGGGGCCACCGATATGTTGAGCCGTTCGTCTTGAGCACAAGTCCTTGCGGCACTGAACGTGAGCGAGTAATACATTCCTTTGGTCACGTTAAGTCTCTGTTTGATCGATGCTTCGTTTCCTAGCCGGACGGCGAATTTTCCGGCAGGGACTACTAGGAGCATGTCTCCTTGTTTTTGACCGGATTTTATGTATTCGACGAAGCCTGTAAGCTCCCAGCTTGGAATAGCGTTCTTGTTTATCACTTGTGTTCCTTTCATGTCTGATGGTTTTGGTCCTAGCTCAAAATCACCGTTTGGTAACATCCCTGCGTTTACGAAATTTCCCTCGGTTTCAGTGAACGTGTTACATTTCTTTGTGTAAGTTGATTTTCGTGAAATATAATAAATAATATTATCACGAGTTTTATACGGAGAAATGGTTCATATCCAAAAGAGAAAGGCAATTTTTTAACAGAAAATATTAACAAAATGGTCCCGACCAGGCTTTTTTGTTTAGTGGCTTTTAGAAAAATGTCCCAGTTAGAGACTTATGGATAGAAAGTAAACAGAACTAACGTTTTTTCATTCACACAAACATAATTAAGCTTTGAAGTAAACATGTCAATATTTCTCAAAGAAAGAAACAAATCACTAAAGATGCAATCATATATAATTACATGGAGGAGTAGATATGTCATGGTACGCGTGTATATGTATGTCAGTATGTAATTGATGATTACCATCACGGAAGCAGAAAATGGAGGTGAAGGTGGAGATGAGAAGAACGAAGAGAAACGAGACGGTGCCTCCTTTCATTGTGAACGACCAAAGTAAAGGAGATAGCAAAAGAGACTTTAATAAACAATTATGGGAGATTATGAGATGAGCGGCAACTGCTTATATGGATTTACAACTTGGAAAATACCTCTCGATTTTGCTACAATTTACGGATTTATGCCACTGATGTGGTTTGCGTATCCACGTGGGGCCGTGACTCACTCTTTTGGGATTTAGCATATATTGCAGAAGTGAACAGCAAAGAGGGTTATTTCTGGAAGCTCAGTTCTTTTCTCAATGTTTTGTTTCTGCCGTCAGATTATTATTCTTAAACAAAAAAAGTTTGTTTTTGTTAAATATTAAACAATAAGAGTTTTTAAATGCAAGTTTGCTAGAACATTGATTTGCCATTTCATTATATATGATTTTCCATATTTCGAAGAAACATCTTTTGTAAAAGAATCATAATTCTGTATTATGGTTATGAATAGTAAACATATGAATGACATTAATACCGGTTACTACCAACGGACATTAATGCAGGTTAATGGCCTAAATGTACACATTACATTAAAATATCGATGTTATGATGACTAATTATCAAGTGCTTGCAATTCGTGTGATACGAATGGAAAACTATATATGCATGGTTCAGAGTTGTATAAATTAATGTTTTATGCTTTAAGCAAACCTACGACACACTGAATGATAACATTAGAAGTGAGTTGGCAGAGATTAAAAAGAAGTTGTGTAAAAATTCTAAAACTTATATCTTACCGAAACAGAGGGAGTAACATATTAGACAGTTTTGCATGTTATTTGTGTTAATTTAAAGAGAAATAACAAAATATTGGGTTGGTTCATATCCACATGTGGTCAACACTTCAACAAAAATGCCAACGAGAAATTTGATCTCATATGCAAATATCTATCTGTACACCAACGTGATTTGATATTTATGTAACTTCGAAGTATTAGTTTTATATCATAACTTTGGACGACCGATCAAATCATGGGGATTTTTTCCCCAAGTAATCATGCAATTAGTGAAAAAATCATTTTAGTCATGTGGTTGAAATACAATGGTCAATGGATGTCCGGTGGAGTTGCTACGAGGAGGATTGTGTAATCAGTTGGATCTCACTTTTTAAGATTTGCGTGTAGTATAATTGATTTATTTTTTTCTGACAACATGTGAGCTGTTGTCTTTTCTCAGGCTTTCTTGATAATTCACCATTTAAAAAAAATCAGTTGTGGTGACTGTTCAGCTGTGCCCTCGTTCGGCTAAAATCTGGATGTAGGATAACAGTCTTCGATGTCGGCCGGAACGTGGCCATTGCAATATTGCGTCTCGTTCTTATGTTTTTTTTATGATTCTATATAAACGAATTGTGCTTATATTATACACTTACTTTTTACAAAAAAAAAATGTAATTATGAAACTTTTTTTTACTTATAATTTATTTAACTCTTATATTTTCGATTATTTTTTGTTAATACTGTCACCATTTGGATCCTTAGTTCGAGAAAGATAGTGATCAGTGAGCAAAGAGACAAGAAGGGTAAATGAGTGAACGTGGGTGGGGCTCTACGGCTGACGGTGTAGAGGGAATGTGGCCCACTTGAAAAGGAGACGGCAGATTATGAGAGAAACAGAGCGCTAAAGCCACCATCGTGCGACTGTCTCAGCCTCTTTATTTAGAAAAACTTATTTTAACTATTTCACGGGCCCATACCCGATTCCACCTGTTCTCTCGCTATTACAAAGCAGGCAACATTTATTCAATGTGATTTTCTATAAACTAAGCAAAAAATAGTGTTATCACATCTGATAAATATATTAAATATTCGAATATACGGTAAGCCCATTTGTTTTCATCTATCGCATTCCATTTCCATCAGGTGATCGATTTTAAGACGATGCAAAGACAATGTTCTCCAACCAACCGACAAACGCTATCGTATACCACTCTAAAAACCAGAATTTCAATTTAATCCGCATTATTGTACAAAACTCTTTTCATGTACGATTAGCTAGTTAGCTTTCATCTAAAAGTTTCCACAAGCAGTAACCCCCATTAGTCAATCCTGTAAACGCGTTTTCATCAATAAAAATTACTACTAAAAGTGCACTAGCTAGATATCTACTTTTGAAAGAAAATAGATATAAATACTTATGATTTTTTGACTCGTTTGGAAACGTGTGTGCATTAAGCGATTAAGTATGTTAAGAGTGGCATGTGAGCGTGGACCGACTCTTCTGCTTCTTTCCGGTGGAGTTTAGCGTCCACTTGACTCTATCAGTTGACGTCGTCAAACTTCTCAGGCCGTGACGGAGGAAAATCTTGTCTTTCAACTATATTTTAACGGCGGCGAAAACACCATGCACGTGGCCTTCCCATAAAATCCAAAACCACGACCGTCACGTCCGATTTTTGAATCACGTGCCAACATGCATCGAGGCATCGAGCCACTGCCCTCTCTCAGTCTCTCTTAAACTAACCCAAGAAACAAAGAGAAACTTCAGTATGTTAATTAGTAAATGGTAAGTGAAACCTCCATCTTCTTCTTTTTTTTTTTGCTAAAATAATCCAGTCATATTTAATGATCGATTTCGAATTTATTTCCATAGTATCACCACAAATGATTTGAGTTACTATTCTATCCTTAATGGTTTTGACAAACTTCAAAAACAAAATTCAGTTTATGTCGGATCTAACTTTTTCTTCATAATAGAAAAATTAACTCATAGACAATCTGAGTCCAATACAAAAAAACAATGAAAATATCTAATTGTATGAAAACGTGTTACTGTAAAAAGATTTGAGTCTCAATGATTGTCCACTGCATCATCTCTAGAACTATCATGGACATATATATAGATTAAAAACTCTCTTAGGTACACAAGAAAAAAAAATTGGTATCAAATATTAGTTGGGAACTTATTTAAGAGCATTAATAGAAGACAAGGAAGATAAGCTCATCAATGTTTAAGGACCCTCGTGTGTATGCGACTCACATGCGAAGGTCTTCACAGACTTCACTATCTTCACTTTATGCCTATCCTTTTCTAGAAACATTTCTCCACATAACATTGATCCCATAAATTGCAAAATCCATAAACGGGCTTGTACTGAAATTAGGCCCAAATAGTTTTTTTCAAAGAAGATCAAATCCGCCTCTCTTTTAGGGTTCTTGGTGGGCACAAAAAGCATGAGTTACATGCAGAAATTTGTTCCATAGGAGAGATTTATCATTCAAACTTTAGGTTACTGCTTTAGATGAGAAGAGAAAGAGACTTTTTCTTTGAAAGAGAGACTATTTGTTGTACAAATATGCTAGATAACCAATGATATAATAGTTTCTATTTTATTATTGATTAAATTGTGGTTAGGTAAACAATTAATGATGTTTTTGTTTAGAAATTAAATGTTTTTTAATCTATGTGCACAATCCTAAAGCGTCATATATAAAATACGGAGGAAGTATGTTTCATGTTTGCAATAAGTTTTCAGAATAGGAAATTTTGAAAGTAACAGCTTTGCGGAGGACAAGGCTACTGAGAAATTAAAACAACATATTGTCATTAATGTTAATAATAATGGCTTTGCTCGAACATTCTAGATAGACATATTACATACATATATTTACTTTAATTTATAAATATTTTGTTTGGTTTAAAGGAATAAGTTATCAAGCAAACTATGAGGAGCCACCAAACACTAAGATATCATCCTTTCAGTTTATTGTCATCAAAGATGGTATTTATGCTGTCAACCTACTATAATTCGAATTTCTTCTTTTCCAAACTAATGTGTAACATAACCATAGAAAATAAGCAACCAATTTCATTTGATGGTCTAGCTCCCACTTTACGATGTCTTTCACAACACGATTTGGCATTGTGAGTCATCACACCACATCTAAATACATAAGATAAACCCAAACTAAGTTTATGATGTCAAACGGAATACTAAAAAAAAACTATAAACATGAGTACATGTGCTTAACTTGTACATAGCAAAGCAAACTTTTAAAGACATTTTACTCTTGTACATAGCAAAACAAACTCTTAAAAACCTTTTATTTAGCATGCTTAGGTGCATGATTCTTGTCATGATAGCTAATTTCTCCAATCGAATTCCAAACAAGAAACTACAATACCTACAATTGAGAAAACATTAAAGATTTACAAGGAAAGGAACATGCACTAACACAAAGAGAAAGAAAACAAAACTTGATCCAATGGTATTTTGAATATGACAAAGAGAAAGAAAGAAATATGACAAAGAGAAAGGAAAAACAAAACTTGATCATGTGATATTCTGAATAAGTTAAAACTCTCTCGGCTTGATGTATCTTCGCTCCACGATCATACCAACACCACTTCTTCAGGTGAACTCTCTCCACAAAAAGAAAGAGTAGGAAGATGATGAATCTCTTCTAACGGATATTTATAAACGAGAGAGCTAAAATCAAATTGAGCAACTATATTAAGCAGATTGAATACTCAAAACAAGAAACATCACCAACACGTTGCTTACTTTGCACAAGCTCCGTTTCTAAACTTTTTTGCGTGGTGGATCTTCGCTTCGCGGTCGTACCACCTCCACTTCTCCTCGCGATCTTTCTCGTCACCACTACAATCCGCTGCAAAAAAAAAGTTATGATAGAAACACAAATCTTGTTCCGTAAGTATTAAACGAAACGCTAAGCAAACTAATTACTTTTTTCTTTCAGATTTCTCCGTTGATGATTTCATCGTTTTCGATCGTCGCTTCAGAACTCACAAACCCTAGCACCTTTCCTTGCTTGCAGAGAAAGTAAAGTAGATGATCACTTCGCTTGTAACAACGGCTCTTTATAACAAAAAAAAGAGGTTAAAAAAATTCAACGGCTATAATTAGTCTTTTTTTTTCAAACATAATTTTTATAATTCATTTACTGATATTATGTGCCATTTCTTAGTCTACGTACAATTCATTCTCCATATTTGGTTTTCCAATGATAAAAGTGGGACTTTTCTATTAAAAACAATTTCTTTATTAAATAAATAAAAACAAAATTATTTATAATAATTCGGTAACCTTTAGAAAATCTTTAACAAGATTAATATGAAACCTGAAAACAAAAAACAAGATAAATATGATTTCAAAAAATTAATAAAATTATAAGATTTTTATAATTTGTCTAAAACACAAATTTGTTTACTCTTAACTTGTAAAGACTACTGAACTTGAAAAAAAAAATTGTTTCTTTTTTACATTTCACACGTTGCATGGGCCTTGTTTTAAGATATGTTGCATGTACTTGTAACCAGTTTTTGGGTAGGGCTTGCAAAAAAAAAACCTTGAATCCGAAGAAATAAACAGAATCCGATCCAAAAAGTAGTATTGAATCAGAATCAAAATTGTTCAGATATCTGAACGAGTTCAAAATTTTATTATCAAGAGAACCGAAACCAAACTCGATCTGAACCGAAATACTTCGGGCACCCGAATATATCCAAAATTGATTTACATACTTAAATATATTAAATATTTTTAGATTTAATATATATAAATATATTAAATATATAAGATGATTTGAAGTTGTTCAAAATATTTGAATATTTAAAAATATATACAAATAGTGCAAAGTAAATGTCTAAAATTACTAAACAAAACTCAGAACACAAAAAAAATATTTGAAAATATCTGTTGATTTTCTATCCAAATATTCAAGTCAAACCAATTTATATGTTAAACTTAAGTATTTGGTCAATCCTCTCAAATAGACCTTTTTAATTTTTTGTCACAAAAATAGCATTTCAAAAATAAAATGACCAAAATAGCTTTTTTTTTATTTTTAAAATTTTAATTTTAGTTCTTTTATTTTTAAAATTTTGAACTCATCCCAAAACCCAACCCCTTAACTCTAAATCCTAAGTCTTAAATTAATTAACCCTAAGGGTATAAATGCATATTTACTCTTCAATTAAACCTCTTTTGGTCGTTTTTCTCCTTGGAAATCTATTTTTGTGAAAATAAACTAAAAAGTCTGTCTAAGGGAATTTCTCTAAGTATTTTGGCATATATTTTTTTCGAATTTATATGTAATATATTTTTTTATTTTTAGATTTTGAAAAATTTAAAGTATATATAAATTTAAAATTTAAAAAATAATGTAATCGGATTATCCGAACCCGAATTAAAATTAATAAATATCCGAATTTGACTGTAATTTTTAATCCGAAACCCGAATAAAACCTAAATCCGAACGCCCATCCCTAGTAAAAAAAACAGAGTCAGCCTTGTTTTCAGCCTTCAAGACTTTGGATTTAGATCCTTGATCACATCCTCCATATCAGAAACAGTAGAGTATAACAGATTTTGCTTTTCTATACTTGCATCAACGGCTGTAAATGCATGTTCTAGTTGAAGATCTGAGTCCCTCAAGTGTGTCACAACCGATGATAACTTTTCTAGAGTGTCTTGGAGCTCCTTTATGCTTTCGTCTAGCTTTTGGTATTTGGATTCTGCTTCCTCAGCCCGTGCTTCAGTATTGGCTAATCAAGCTTGTGCAAGGCATATATATACATGTAGGTTTCCAAACATCTTCTTTGACATTCCTTTAAAGACTTCCGAAGCGTTCTCTTGGCCAAAGATATATCAAGGCATATATATTCATGTAAGGCATATACATTCATGTAGCCCCACAGTTTGTTTGCATATTGATCTTAGCGCTCAGATCAGCAGACGTTTCATCTGCTGCATTTTTTGCTTTGTATGAATATGAGAATCAGAGCAAGAATGTTGAATTGGCTTAGTTAAGTAAAATAAGAGTTGCAAAGTCAAAACTTCCCCAATCAAAAGGTCCAAAACCAAGGGGGTAACAGATCACTAGGTACAGAGAAACATCAGTTAAGGTCATCAAAAACAAGCAAAACTTAGGGAACAGACGCATTGTAACGTTAAGAATAGACTTGAAAATTGAGCAAACAAACTGTGGGGGGGAGGAATGGCTTCCCCCAAGTCACGTTTACTGTCATCATTTGTTGTCTTCAGATTTGAGCAAAGGACTTGGTGACGACATAACAGTCTCTAGGCTCGATGTTGATGTAATAGTCTGGAATGGTATCTGTGATCTCAAACCCAAACTTCTTGTAGAACTTGATCGCAGCTTCGTTGTTCGTCTGAACATGCAAGTATATCTCAGACACATTTTGCTTGGTGCACATGTCAAGAACATGATTCAATAGCTTTGAACCTAAAGAAAAAAAAAAACAAGTTATTGAAATAAAGTTTCGCTATAGAAAAGAATGAAACTCTATTTATGAACATGATTCAATAGATTTATGACTTACCAATGCCAATGCCACGGTAGGGTGCAAGAACACCAAGAGTCATTATATACACTCTCATGGTCCCTCCTTTCGTCTCCAGCCGACAAGCAATAGCTCCAACACATATGTCACTGTAATAAGCTGAGAAGAAGCAAAAAAAAAAACATCAATAGAGACAAGAGATGCAACTGAATTGGCCAAATCACATAACAGCTCATAAGTAACAACTGTTTAAAAAAGAAGGCAACCAGATTAAATTGAAAAGGCATCTCTTTTATAGAATCTTCTAACTTGTCTACCAAAGCCTAATCACATAACAGCTCATCACTCCCAAAGCAACTAACTCTATTCTATTAAAGGGAAGAGAACATTGATCCATAAAGACAGAAGACGAACCGAGCTTAGTGAATTCGCCGGATGAGATTGCGTCAGCGTAGTACTTGTCGTTGTAGCGAACAGGGAACAGAACAGTGTTGAGTTTCTTCAGCTGCATCATGTTTTTGTCTCTGACTCCATCTAGCGATACGCTGGCTTCTCTCCCAGTTCCCATCGCCGACGCCGGTTGCTCGGAGAATCTAGTAAACTATAGTACGGCGAGAACGAAGGGGAGACAGATCCGGCGTTGTAAGGACAAAGAAGGAAACAAAAAGTTGAAGGGAGGCTTTTATATAGGAGACTCTGTTCAGTAACGCTATTGGGGGTCTAATAGATACTGGGCCTCAACTAAGCCCACACATCTCCAACCTTCTCTATCTTAGAGAGTTCACTATTGCCATACTTTAAATTGAGGGTGGAAAATAAGAGGGGAGTGTGATCTTCTACTTCTTAGATTGAAATTTGAAATTTGAAATTAGAGGATAATTTTGGCCAAAAAAAAAGAAATTAGGAGTTAAATAAAATTGCGTCTGCCGGGAGTCGAACCCGGGTCTATTGCTTGGAAGGCAATTATCCTAACCGTTGGACTACAGACGCTTTTGTTTGGTGTTTTTATTTAACTTTTTTTGTCGTGATACTGTTCCGCAAAGACGTCCCTGTCTCATCTTTGGTATTTGCCATAAGATGCACTTTTGAGACTGTAGATTTTTTGGGAGATGCATGAATGACATAAGATAACACTTTTGGCAGGTATGTACTTGACACAGCTTTTGTCTTTTTCTTTGACGACAAACTTCAGAAATAAAACCCCCTTCAAATACGATAAAAAGATATAAATGCATAATGTTTCTTAAAAAAAAAGAAATTTATCTCCTTCATAAATGGAAGAGATCCGTGAATCTCGTCTCCTCGTCGTGTTAGTGAATGCTTCATGTTATTATTACGTAAGCAATTACGCACCTCTATGAAAGTTCGAGAGAGACATAGAGGCTGGAAGATAAAAAGTTGGTTGTCCCCTCGACGGCTAATTATAAAAAAAGACAAAGAAAAAAAGTAAGAGAAGAAAGCTATCAATCATTTTTTGCTCAACAAAGATTCTAATCTGAGGAGATGTGGACAAAAGGTAGATACATCGCTTTTTACTCAAACTCCGACCTCACGTTTCAATAAAAAGGGATAGCTTTTTCTGCTCATTTGTGTAATTTGATTCTGCTCTTGCTGCGTCCTTCTACAATGGCGGTTTCCATTGGTATGGTTCACTCTTTTCTTTACTCACTCTGTTGCTTTCTTGGGCTTTTACTTGTTTCATTGCTTAGTTTTCAAGTTTGTGGCATTCTTGGGTTGTGTGTGTTGGGAGGTTCTTGGTTTAAATAATCTTATATGAGAACAATCATTGATGATACTATATATGGTGGGGGAACTTTGTTATTCACCATCTTTGGCTTCTTGTGTTCCTCTAAAGACAAAAAAAAATGGCTATTAAATAAACTATATAAGTGTTAGTGATTTGCTGATTTATTTAAAGTCTCTTTGTGATTGTTTTTTTTTGTCATGATGCAGGGGGCCTTCCATGGTGTGAAGTTGAGCTAAATCTTGGCTCTAAATGCTTCCAGAAACGGTGTCTCTTTGTGACCCCCTCTTCTCTCACCATCTGACCAAAGATTCACATAAACAAACTATATAGTCTTAGCAACTTACCAACACATGTCTCGTCCACTTTGTATATTATCTCTAGGCATTTTCTGTAGTCTGCTTCAGTGCGTCTTGCTTAGACAAACTTGTTTTTTTCTTGTATGTTGCGCGTTTTCGAACCTTGAGACTTTCACCAGTTAACATGTAAACATTCCCAGGCTCAGGAATCGTGAAATCAGCCGGGTTTCTACTCACGCTGCACACAATGGTTCCACAACTGTTCCTTGGAGGCCACGCCGAGGCCTCCCCGCAGCTCTCTGCTTTCCTGTTCTGTTTCTTCTCTTTACCCATCACGTGAAACTTCAAAGGGAGCTTCATTGAATCAGACGCCCCTAGTAGCTGGAACCTCCCTTGGTCATTGCTGCTGTAAACCGGCTCTTTTCTCATGGTCTTCTTCTCTTGGTGATGATGGATCCATGGAGCTTGTGGCTTTTGAAACGAGAATGAAGACGCACCAAGTGGTGGGAACCATGGGGAAACTCTTGCTGTAATAATCATAAGGTAACTGCTTACTAGAGTCTCCTGTTTGTATATCTACACGTCCCTTAGGCTGGCTAGCAAGTGGGAAGTGTCTTTGAGTAGCTTTAGTGTTTCCCTGGTGGTCAGAGGGAGTGTTTGGTCCAATCTTAGGATCCATAAGGCTGAGTAGATGCAACGCAGGTATAGAGCTCTCACTAGAGAACGCTTCCACCGGTCTACTATATTATTAACTCCACCACCATGTTTGCACCCAAACGAGAGTTCTGAACTAGAACCACATTTTTGCTTCCCGTTGGCGGCGGCGGCGGCGCGACGAAGTTAAGGTTCCATGTATTCTTATCACTGGGTGGTGGTGGCTGTGGAAGCATACCAAGCTTCGTCGACGGATCCATGTCTAAGAAACTGTTTAATGTCAGTTGTTACCAAGTCATATTCATGAGATGAACAGTATGGTTTCTGTCTTGGTGTGGACCTACTCAAAAGCTAAGATAGCTTGGGTTGATGTCTGTAAGCCGAAGGAAGAAGGAGGTTTAGGTCTGAAGAATTTGGCAGAAGCAAATAGAGTGTCCTGTTTGAAGTTAATATGGCGTATTATATCTGCGAGGTCCTCGTTATGGGTAAAGTGGATCTGGAAGTATCTTATCAGGAAAGGGTCTTATTGGAGTGTTAATGAGAAGAGCTCATTAGGGTCCTGGATGTGGAAGAAGTTGCTGAAACTAAGACCATTGGTAAAGCAGATGGTAAGAATGGATGTTAATAGTGGCTCAAATACTTCTTTCTTGTTTGATAGTTGGTCGCCGCTGGGGAGTCTAATTGAGCTAACAGGGGAACGAGGCACAATGGATCTGGGTATTCCTCTAAATAGTACGGTGGAAAGGGCTATACAGCTATACCGGCCAAAGAGACATAGAGTATCCATTCTTCAGTTGATTGATAAAGAGATTGGGGTGTTGAAAAACAGAGGATTGAATCAGCAGGATGATATATGTCTTTGGAAGAGAGAAAATGGGGATTTTAAAGAAGGTTTCTCCACGGCGCAAACTTGGAACATTACTAGAGCTCAGTCACCGAGTGTCTCTTGGTTCAAAGGAGTATGGTTTCCTGGTGCTACTCCAAAGTTTTCTTTCCTCATATGGATTGCAATACATAATAGACTATCAACAGGAGACAGGATTTTAAGATGGAATCCTCAGGCTGTATCTACATGCTGGTTGTGTAAAACGGCTCCTGAAACGAGGGATCATTTGTTCTTTGAGTGTGCTTATTCACAAGAAGTTTGGTTGAAGACTATCAAGAACCTAGCAGGTAACAGAAGAAGTTGTGATTGGTCTAGTGTGGTTCAAGTGGTGGTGAATGGATTCCATGGTAGGATTGTGACTTTTCTTCTTCGCTATTGTTTTCAAGCTGTCGCATATGCATTATGGCATGAACGAAACGTGAGAAGGGTGAGTGAACCTTCTTTGCCTGCCCGTTGTCTAGTTGCTCGATTGGATAAGTTGGTCAGGAACAGGATCACGTCTTTGAGGAGGAAGAAAGGAGGAAAATATGAGAAGGCAATGAAGGTTTGGTTTAGTAGAAGCTAATGGAGATTTGAGCATTGTATAGAAACTTATAGTATTTTTGTTTTAAGATTGAGGCAGTGAAAAATCTGTAACAAGGTTTTTTTTTGATTGAAATAAATTTAAAATTCTTTCAAAAAAAAAAAAAGATATTATTAGGTCGTAATTATGGTGGAAACGTAAACCCTCAAGCCACTATGATATCAATTAACTCCAGTTTTCCACCAAAACATGGAAATAAACGCTTGTGTGTTGTGTATTTCTGTGTGTCCAGTATCTTTAATACCGACTTACCGACAATTATCTTTGATATGAATAGACTTGTAGCAAAATTACGAGAGAAAGTGACCAACAAAATTTGATTTAAAAAAAAACATAAAGTAACCAAGAAATCTGATCGACTTCTATCAATATTTATATATGTATTTATTGTTTTTTTTTACCGCAACGTCAGTGGTACTAGAGTAATTACAAATGAGTAGTTCACTAAATCTTGATGACATTGATTAAATAAAAATTATATAGGTTTGAGGTCTAAAAACTCTCTACATCTAACCTGTGTTTAATTTATTTTCGTAATTCATAATTACAAAATTGTAAGATCCCGATCGAGTCCCGACTTGGTCTAAACATGTACATGTAAAATAAGTATGCATGTATGTATATGTTTCTATGTGATTATATGTTAATTATAGAATTATCTTAAATCTATTTGCACCAGTAAAATGTCATCATTCATACGGTATGCTTTATAGAATTAGGAAAAAAAAAATTTACGATAAATATGTATTCTTGAAAAGAAAAGGTAACAGGGGTTTTAGACTATTAAAAATATAGAATTAAAAAATTGTAAATTGTAAAACTATTTATTCACATAATAAAATATAAAACCTAAAAGAATATCTACCTCAATCATTTTGTTTTCTTAGAGTTTGATTCGTGTTTATTCACAATATATTAGATGCGGTAGATATGATTAAAATGCCAGTAGGAACCTAGGTTCTGAACATCCCGGTTTAACAAACAAAAAAAAAACAATTAACTATAATGAGAGTTCTGTTACAAAAAAAACTATAATAAGAGTTCTTCTATAATAATCCAACTGGTTACATGAAGGTCATGCAAACAATGGCTGAGTACAATTAATATAATTATTATCCAAAATATCCTATTAATACTAGACTACAATATATGAGTGAATGTGGAATTTTTTTAAGAAGACAACAACAATTAAAATATTTCATTTTTATTGTTTAAGTTGTGGTATGTATAATTTTCTTGTACGGTTATAAATTACTCCAGATCTATTAGCGTGCAAAATATGAACACATAATCGAGTTAGGATTTTATTGGTCAATGCAGTTTAAATGGCGCACTGACCTAAAAATCGACTAAATTCGAACTTTAAAAAAAAAAAGCAACACTGACGAAAAAGACAGAATTTTCTAAATCCAAGCTTGATCAAACTATATATCTAAATTAAATTATGTTTATTTGGTGCTTCTATGCACTATGCAGGTATGGAGAAATTCAAATTTTATAAAAAAAAAATAGAACCACATTCATAATAATATTTTATAGAAACTTTGGTTTTAAAAAAAATTATATTTCTATGAAATTCTTGTAAAAGTTTAAAATAAATAGTGTTAATTTTCAACTTTTATAAATTTAAGGTACGTACTTGTTGCAAAAAAATTTAGATAATATTTCTTTTAAAAGACAAAAACAAAAAAAAAATACATTTGAAAAAAAAACACCGCTATTTTAAAGTTGCTTTATTTTAAATGATATAATGATATCTTTCTTTTATTTTGATTTACTTTTTAAAATATTTAGAAACTGGTTTAAACTATTTTTATTTATTCACTATAGTTATTAATTGGTGTAAATTTGGTTGTTTTATTCAAAAATTAGAACCCTTCTGTATGAAAACAGTAACTAACACTATAAAACAATAAGATGGTGTATTCAACTTAGAGTTTTTGGTTATTTGTATTAATGATGAATTCATTATTATCCAAACATGAATTTTAAAAATTTATTTAAAATCTACTGTTATTAAATTTGACATTTCATAAAGTACTCTGAAATTCACTGTTATTGAAAATATTTTTAAGTTGTGGAATTTTAAAGATTTTAATTTATATTAAAATGTTTGGATAGAATTTCTTAGTTAAAAAAATCAAAAATCAAAATTCATGGTTTCGGTTGATATTCAAGAGTGGTTTAATTTAAACTCTTAAATTCATTGAGATCATGTAAAACTTCACTAAAAATCAATTTAGCCAAAATTTTAGATTGGATACATCCCCTGAGTGTGGAGCAAATTCTAGAATGTCACTCTTTTTTTTAAAAAAATACTACAATTCTTATTAAATTTTCAAAGAGTACTACTTATTTTAAGAAAAGTATATTTAAGAAAATTTCGTAAAGCGTTTTTCCATCTTTACAAAAAAAAATCTAAGAATTGACTTCAAATTTTTTAAATGTTTCACAAATTATTGGGTCTTTTTAAATGTTAGTGTAAAAATGATAATCTATAATATCCCCTAGCCTTTGAGAATACCTTGTCTTCAAGCCATTACCTAGGAACTGGGTTGAACCCAAAAGGCATTTCATGTGAGCCACAAGATCCAGCGCATCATTGTTGCTGAAAGAAGAAACACACACAAACATCACCTGATATAGCTAAACGTAACAGACCAAGTCAGATACTTTTGTTTATTTATTTATTTGATTTTTTATATTTATTTGATTTTACATACTAGCATTTTGCAAAAAGTAATTCTTATTTCTAAATTAAAAATCGATCGTTAGTTTTGTTGAAATAAACCATTAGTAGAATTATCATTTTCATATAGCACTTGACATCGAAACAATTCTTAACCAGTTAGTTCTAATAAGAATTAGTTTGCTGTTGGTGTTGTTCAAAACTCAAATAAGTAACTGTTGGTGTTGTTCAAAAAAAATTGTTGGTTACTAGAACTATTTTGGATTACCTCGTAAGTCGTAATCTATAGAAAATCGAATTCTTTGAAATAAGGACGGACGCTGTTTAGGTTCAAACAAGTTACGGCCACAGCTCAAACACCGTTAGAAGTTTGTGAGATAATAATACAACGGTTACAGCCACAGCTCAAACACCCCTCATGACTTTAACCGTTGCAATATTATCTCACAAACTTCTAACACTTTACTTTGTCGTGTAAGCACTAAAGTTTTCGGGTATCATTTTCAGTATTTATGGTTTCTTGTACAGATCACAATAATTTAAATCTAACGATCAATATAATCTCTTCGGTCGGAAACTAAAATCGAGAGTTTAAAATTGAACTACATCTTAATTGAGTTGTGATATTATTATTTTTTTTTTTTGAGAAAACGCCTTAATTAAGTTGCGTTATTGAAATTAATACGTACAAAGTTGAAAATTATACTTACATAACAAAAAAATTGCTAATCTTTTCTTATTTTATTTTAAAACTAAGTCTGCTAATATATGAATATCATCCTAATAATATTATTGATTTTTCATGATTTGCGTAAATTTTATATAATCTTTATTGTAAGAATTCAGTTACCAATCCATTAAGTATCAGTAAAATGCGTACCAAAACTCAGAAACCCCACCCACTATAAAATAATTCAACTACGAATCTATGATAGTACTAATTTTATTCACACCATAGGATTTCTTGAAGCCAGTTATACAACAAATTGCAAGGATCTCAACAAATTACATTAAGCCATCGATACTCCTAACTGGGTCTTCGTTATCATTAACATCGATAAATGTATGCCAGACACGAGCCACTCCCATTATAAGTGATAAGATATGTATATAACCTTCAAAAATGGATATCCACGGAAAGGACCGGTCCAATAATAGTCTGAATCACAGAAATTTTTCCCAGCTATTTTCATATATAATATTCAAATCTTTAAATAACATTAGCCTTAAAATAGATGTTAAATTGTATTAAGTATTTTTTAAACAACAGGTATTTAGTAGAAAACTAATTGCGGATATGATGAATTATCCCTACAAATAAGTGGGCTGACCCGCAGACCATCAACACCTAACCACGGATGGAAACAAAAGAGAAGCAGAGTGGGGTTGCACATATTCATATCTCCAATAACATTTTAGTTTTTTCTTTTTATTCTTATAATGTAAAATGATAAGAATTCAATAGACAAACTGAAAAAAATCTTCTTAGTAGTAATTGAATATATATAATCTAATCCGTCCTAATTTTTTCCTATGGACGCGTCATTGCACACCAACTGAAAACGCTGTATTGTATGATTACGTATTCCTGAAAATATGATTTCTATTTTTGACTATATCAAGAAAATTGTCATTCATATCAACTAAAAGTATATGGCTAATTTCAGTAACCTTTAAATAATACCGGATTTCAGATCGAATGATTTGCTTTGAGCAATAGACTGATAAGTTTGGATTTTTGTTTCTGCCATTAGTTAAACAGTTCCATGATACAAAATTTAAATATATTAAAATAGACTTGAGCTACCAACTCAACTAAGCTGATTTTGGGATTGGTACATATCACTCTCATTTTATCATCATTCTCATAAGATAATTTCTTCTAGTGACATCAAGCTAAGCTTCATCAATTAACCGAAATAGCAATCATTATCATAAGTCATAATACATTTATTAAATCACATCTTCAGCCTGTTCAAGTAGACTCGTTAATAAGAAAAACATATAGTTTTTTTGGTAATATGTTAAAGAAAAAAAAACCAGATAAGCTTCTTGAACACAAGGTAAAAGAATGAGCATTCCAGACAAGACACACCACCTCTTTCTATCTTTCTCTCTCTAATTTTTTTCTTTCAGAGTCAAGGCGGCGGGGTTGCAAGAGGATGATGGCCTCTCTTTCATCTAGATCTAGAGTTGTCTTCCTAACCAGTTTAATCCGGTTTAGTTCTTGATTGTTTTAAAAAAAAATTCTCATATGATTTTGAAATTGTAAACCATGATTTTCTTACATGATTTACGAGGGGTTCATAGATATATTATTCAAAAAGAGTGAGCATTCCAAACGGACAAGAATTTTATTACCAAAACTTTATCAGTTAAAATGTAAAACATTGTTGATTATATTGATGAGCAAAGATAGTCACAATGTAAAACATTGTTAAGAATATGCGGAACGTAAGGGCATCTGTATTGGGGGTCCCTTAAGGTATCCCTTAGAGGAAGGGGGTGGGAACCGAGGAAGAAAGAGAAGGGAAAAGCCCTTAATTAAGGGCTGTCCCTTACTCTCTAATGACCAAAAAAAAAAAAAAAAAAAAAAAGCATAATAAGGGACTCTCTCCCTCTCTCTCTTCATCCCACCAATAAAGATGCCCTAAGATAATTTATCCCGACGATGGCAACTTTAAATTTCATCAACGTAACGCAGGCACGCAACTTTATGCTAAGCCTACGTGGCAACTTTAAATTTCGAAAACAATAAAATAAAAAGTCAAAACTGTTATAAGAGAACGAGGCAAATTCGTATTCATACACACAAAGCTAAAAAAAAATGAGAACTACTGAATTTTCATCTTCGTCGTCGCCAAGCGATCGCAGGGTCGGTGCATTGCTCCGTCATCTCACCGCCGGGGCATGCCAGATTAATCCGTCAACGTATCGTCTGAGCTCCATTTTCGCCTCGCTGACATCGGGAGTCTCATCCGGTTCTGTTTTCGCTCATCTTGTCCAAGCTCCAGAGGATCCTATTCTTGGGGTACCTTCTTCTTCTTCTTCGATGTATCCGTGTGTTGTAGTTTTCAAACATATTCGACTAAGCAATGAGCTCATATTAACGAGGCCACATGATGGAGCTCATAAAAATAAAGAATATTCTTTCTCGCTCACCAGACGTCTTCGGGGAAGCCGTACTTGATGAGCTCCTCGTTCTCGAACTTATCAAGCCCCATGAAGATGGTGTAGTCTCCAGCATCTGGTCGGGCCTTGAAGTAGAACACCATCTCGCCTTCGATTCGCTAGAAACGATCGAACGGAGCAAATCGAATATAGGTTTCCCCCTCTCTCTCTCTCTCACTTGCAGGCTTGCAGCCTCTCTTTCCTACAAGTTTCCCGAGAATGAAGAAACCGTAACCACTCGAGAGAACATAAAAAAGAGAGAACACTTGTAAAGAAAACGCAAAACTGCTGACTCCCTTCTTTTTTTTTTAATTCCTCCGTCGTCTCATCTTACTAAAACCAATATTTACAAAATAACTCTTATATTTTACAGATCTTACGCATAAGACCTAAGTTATTACTGTGAGATATAAACAACCCTGAAACTAGACAGTTGTTATTTGTTTATGTAGATTTTAATTAATAATTTATAAATTTGAATTTTGGGGATTTAAGTTTTCATATTTTTACCAAAAAATCTTCAAAATTCACTCAGTTCCATTATAAATTCTAATCAGTTAAATATTTAGTTAAAGAATTTGAGAATGTAAGTAGAAAATTAAGTTGTTCAATTTTGTGATAAAACAGGTAGTGGCGAATTGAGAAAGAATAAGTGTATGCTATTGTATTGTCTTGTCTTGTCTATATACTGGGATGAATTATTATTAATCTATAATCTCAGGTGCAAATCACTATGGTATCCACGAAATGCGATAAGAGTAAAAAAAACGGAAAATGGAAGGAAGAGATATTAGATTCAAGGATTCTTTGAGACAACACAACTATGGACTACTAGCAGTGTGACAAATCAAGGTTGGGACGAGACATTGTTGCATATGGCTCAGCTAAGAAACTAATGGCTCAAACACTAAAAAACTCTAAACCACACTTCTCAATTCTCATGATTATAGACTTATAATATAACAAAGAACAACCAAAAAAACAGTGTACCGTTTCTTTGGCAATATGTTTTGATTAATGTCATGCTAAGATTTTGTTTTTTTGTTCTGTATACAAATTTGTCACTGCTCTCTTGAATCTTGCTGGAACTTTAACTAGTACATACGAATATAGTATAATTTAGATAAAAATGTTGTATTTAACATCTTGCGGGGATAGCTCAGTTGGGAGAGCGTCAGACTGAAGATCTGAAGGTCGCGTGTTCGATCCACGCTCACCGCAATCTAATTTTTTTTAATTTTGTGGCTACGTGGGCCATAAAAGTTCTCTAGGCCCAACCAGCTTAGCATTTAATTTTGTGAGTGCGATAATAAATGCGTGGCCCATATAATAAGAGCCCAGTATCTCTCTAAACATATTCTCCTAATTCTTTAGGTTCCAAAATGTCAAACAATTAAGGTCTACCGTAATCTTTGTACAACTTCGATATTTTTAACTTCCATTTACAAGGAAAAAATGATATTATCACCGGTTATACGATCAAGACCGTATGTTTCAGGTTTGGGCGAATCGTTTTAAAATAAACTAACAGAGAATCTCAGACAAAAGCAAGCGCTTTCATACTATGTAGTAAAATACAACAAAAGGAATTTTTCGGAAGGCGTACTTGAGGATTGTGATATCATATAAAAAAGTTCATGCGTGAGCGCACGCACATATTGAAGTGTAAGACTATAACCTGGCACGTGCGAAGAAGTCAATGAAGAAAGAAATCTGAGTCAGCAGAAGACGACAAGAAGTGAATGATGGCGGCGAAGAGATGTGTTTAAGTATGGTTCACTGGTCAGATCATGGTGACTCGTATCCACGTGGCGATTAACGAAACCTCCACGCGGATAAACGATATTGATGGTCAGCCCATAATGACGATAGCTTAACCGAAACTAATCGTTTTATAGCTAATCAATAATTAATGAGTATAAATTAAAATATGTACGTAAAGAATCCGAGAGAAGCTCACTATTTGAGGAGAGAGAGAGAGAGAAGAGTAGGTCAAAGACTTGCATAGATACTGTTCGTCTTTTACTTCTCTGCGTTATTCTTCTTCTTCAACATCCAGTCAGAGTCTATCTATCACACAAGTCCTGAGGTGCCTTTTTTCTTCTTCTTGTTCTTCTTTGAATCTTTTGACACCGAGTCTTTAGCTTAGAATACATTGTTCCTTTAGTTTCCAGAGATTTGTTTCTTTGCTTATTTCAATATCAAAGCTTCTCTTGCTTTCTTCCGACATTGTTAGATACTCTTGTCCAAGCCTTGGATCATTCTCTGAGCTAACATTTGCTTCTTGTTTGTTGACGTAGACCAAATCATGTCTCAGCATCCCAACAATCAAATGGCTTCTGGTTCTGTTTTCTATTTGACTAAACCGGAGTCTTCAGGGCTTAAAAACAACACAATCAGCTCTTGTGTATCTGATTACGAAGCAGCTTGGAGCCCAACATCTCCGTTGGAGTTCATTTTGTTCCCTAGTTTAGTGAATCCCTTTGGTGGATCTTCTTTGAGTTCAATCCGGAAAACGCATAAAAAGAGCTGGGATTCTGGAAAAGTAGGCTTGAGTATAGTGGATTCTCTTGATGATGATCATCACACTGAATCATCAAGGATTCTTCTTCCATCACCTGATAGTAAAAACATCATCTTTGAGTCAATGGTGAGAACTAGGAACACTTTTGTCAACAACAACAACAATGCGTGTCTGGAGTCGGTAGATAGTAAGGAGATGAAGAGACGTTGTTGTGGTATCAAGAAAGAGAGCATTTTTGTTATTGCTCCTCTTGACTTGACAACGATTACTGATGTGTTAGTGTTACCTCCCAATGACTTCTTGAGCTCCTGCTTCTTTTGCAATAAGAAGTTGGGTATGGGGAAAGATATATACATGTACAGGTAACTCATTCAACTCTATATATTGACACTTAGCCTATGTCATATGGCTCTTTTTAAGTGTAACCAATTCATACACAGTTGAAGTTTGTTGTTTAAATTTTGGTTTCTTTGTTTGGTTTTCAGAGGATACAAAGCTTTCTGCAGTATTGAGTGTCGTTTAGAGGTGATTCATCAGGATGAGAAAATGGAGGAAGAAGAAGCCAAGTCTGGCTCTTCTTCAGAGTAGGGCCTGTCTAAGAAAAAGAATAACGGTGTGATCTTCACCGTGGGATGAGGTAGAAGCTTGAGCTGATCATCTGTTCAAGAAAAAAGAGCTGCTGGTTTGTCTAAACCAAGGCAGCCATGGATGATCATTTTTTTTTGTATAATACTTGTGCTTCTATTACCTATATAAAAGACACATTTGGGATCATCTCTCATGTTTTTGTTGGGATGATTGCCACTGGAGGCAGGGCAATGGTTATTGTTATGGTTCGTCTTTTCAGATATGATCAGATCTTAATTACATAGGAGGGTATAAGAAGCCTGTTTTTGCGGCTTCCCTCCAGTTGTGTCTTTTTCCATTTGTAAAATTTTTTTATGCTATCCATCAAAAACCGAGCTCTCTTCTAGTATACAGAAAAATCTTTCATTGTATCATATACTATATAATAAACTTATAAAAGAGTTATTCGCATAATATGCAGTCTACAGTAAAAAAAAAAATTCTCTTTCCCTTGACACATTGAGGAACGCTAGTTTTTTTCTCTGGTAAGCTCGTTTTCTCTCCTGATGTTTCGTTGATCCTTGTCCTTTTACGTCCATCGTTGACGAGGTCAAGAGACGATCCCTATTCGTTTTTGAAATTTTGCATATAATCACTCTTATTCCCATCATTTCTTTTGATTGTGAATTGTTTTATTTATTTATTCAAGCATTAACACGATTTGTGACCAGGTTCTAAAATAACCTTTATAGACATATATTCATTGTCACATGTTCAATATTTCTTCCTTCTGTGTTATCTGATAGAAACGTTTGTGTTATATACTTATATACCTTAGGTTGGTTAGATCGTGCAGCGTAAGATATAACTGATTTTGTCTTTTCCGTGTCACACAAGTTACTATTGTTGTCTTCTGCCTTTGTCTTTTTGTTGTTTATTAATAATGGATAACAATTGGAATTTAGCAATAACTTTATCATCAAGACAAAAGCAATGAAGCCAGGTGGAACGTTTGCATTGAATCCCCATGCAGCATCATACGTACCACTCTCTAAAAGAGTGGATGATATGGATGGTTTGGCCACACGTAGCATGCAGGGACGAGAGCAGATATTCATGCCCAAGACATCCTCTGAAATGGCATACAAGCAAATAAGGGATGATGATGATTTGGATATGGAGATGGATATAGACATGGACATTGAATACCTTCTGGTTACATTCTCTGGTCTCTCACAAGAGTCTATAACTGATGTTTACCTGGCCAATAGCGGTGATCTTGAAGCAACCATTGAGATGCTGAATCAGCTTGAGGTAAGTTCATCAGTCATCTCTCGTGATCATTCACATGGAACATTATATTTTTGTTACATAACCGATGATTTTGATCTATCTTGCGGTAGATATACAGCACTGAAGCTCAAGAACACCTCCCAGAGACGTTGGATATTGGGGATCTCTGTGAATCAGGGCCATCAAGCTCAAAGGCGTCAACACGAAAGAAGGCAGCTACAGAAATCGCTGTATCGTCACCATCGGTGGTTATTCCTAATGCAACTGTATCAGCCTGATCTGATATATCCTTTGTTGTGAAGTTTTAATGTATTTTATTTTCGGCTGCACACCCATAATAAGGACAGGTAATGGGGTGTGTTGTATCAATGAAGTTGATTGTAATCTTTAGGGTAAATGATATTGAGAGTGATTAAGTGATGGTAAAATGTATAGTTTTGGAAGTGGAAATCTGACTGATGTGTTTGTTGGTTGGCAGCTAGTCTAGTCTTTTTTTCCTTTTTTTTTTTCCTTTTTTTTGCAACTCCACTTCTTATGAATTGTATAGTCTGAAATGTTTTTCACCTGTATATTGCCATTTTATTTGTTATATAAAATTATGTAATCATTGTAAGTTCTAACGCAAAAATATAGCAAATAAAAAGAAACAAATATAATTGTATAGCAACTATATGTAACCTTAATACAATATGTAAAACTCTCCAAATCCATTGTTGCAAAGCAGAGAGCATATGTCATTTTCTTCTTCTTTTTAAGAAAAAAAGGGAAACTCAAAAGTGTTTAAAAGGAATTTTATTTTAAACTTGGACTATTCCGAGCTTTGCATACTACGATGGCTACAAAGAGATTAGTGAAACAAAAGGAAACTACAGATACAGAGAACACTATTAACAGAGATTTTAAAATCCTCTGTTTCGACAGGTTCGGATTATAGCACTTTCAATATTAAAGGTACTTTAAGAAAATTTAGTTCTAAGTTCAAGATTAAATTCAAACTGGTTATTACTTTAGGTATTGAATTACACAGTCAAATAGTTTATGTATCGATTAGACGAGTTGATCATAGGTAGGTAGGTATACCAATTTCAATAGTTTGATAGTACTCAATAATACACACACAAAAATATATAGTATATGCATATAGCATATCCATGTTTGTAAACAAATAAATATATCAGAATTGAATACCCAAATTCTTATCCTCATTTCTCTGGAGTCTGGATCAATGCTATTTTCTAGAAAAAAATTATTTAAACACAGAATTCTATAAAATAGTTACTAGTTATTATCAAAAACATTTAAAATAATACCACACATTCATTTTTGGAAAGAAACAACAAAATTAATCTTTTGTAAAATTTATTCTTTTTATTCATGATCCTAAAATTTTCGTGAATAAATAAATGTATGAAATTTTCTATTTCATTGATAATTTCAGTTTTTACTCCATTTTATATTCCGTAAATAATTATTTCTTCTATTCATAATATTTCTCATAGGAAGAACCACTTACACCCATTAATAGCACACCTTTATTAATCTTTGTAAATCATATGATCTCCTCAAAAATCCAATATATAGTAATAAAAACGATAACATTTCTTCAGCCTTCTCATACAAGAAATAGATATAAGCAAGACATTTCTGTTTAATATAAAACCCTACAACATAACAACTCACTCGGTATATAAATCATCTCATTTCAAAAGCACCAGAGATAAAAATTACTCTTTTAGAAAAACCCCACACTCCTTATACGAAAAAAACCTTTAAAATAAAACAAGGACCATTTTAAGCCTTGCGAACGCTGAGGAGCTTAACATCGTCGATCACGGGACCACACAGCGACGAGAAATCATCGCTTCTCATCGCATAAAACGTGCTGTAAAACATAACCCTCGTGCGGGTCGAAACCGCCACAAACCGCAAAGTAGCGCGTTTGAAACCTCCCTTCCCTTTCGACTCGTAAGGAACCTTTAACGTGTCTCTTCCCGCAAACGCCTCGACTATCATCGAGCCTTCGCACGCGTTGTTCGCGTCTCCAACCGCAAAAGAAAGCACGTATGTCTTCCCTATGATGGTCCTAGCCACCTGAGCGATCGCGCTTTCTTTCCCTGCAACTAGCTCGACGGCTCTACGGCCTTGTGGGACTGAGAAGTGTTCGACGTCAACGTATTTGACGGCTTTGAGGGATTCTATCATCCAAGCGGGTAAAGGAGAGTGGTCATCTTCTATGAATGGAGGAATCAGAACGCCGGTTGTGGAGTTTGGGAGTAGATAGGGACCTTCTTCGAATCCTCCATTTTTCAATATGTTCTCTGTTTCATTTAATAGAAAAAATAATTTTTTTAATAATATTTATATTTATATTATTAATAAAAATAATATTTATATTAAATACATCATTTGATTGATTCTTGCATAAGTCTTGGCCACACACGTACATAGACCACAGTTATGTAATGTTACCAATCCATTTTTTCGTTTGGGTCAAATATGTTCATACTCACTACTCAGGTTTATAAACTGCAAGTGAAAAAAAAAACGTAATCTAACCAAGCCAAAATCTTCGAAACATAACTCCTTTGTAAGTTTTTCTATATGTATCAAATTAACTAAAACTAATGAACCAAAATTCATTACACGTACATATCTTTTTTATATCTGGTCATACATTAGTTATATAGGAGATTAATTTAATATATTTATACTCAGATTTTTCTTTAACTGAAAAATTAACCACCGAATGTCTCGGTTCTAATGCAATATACGGTTCTACAAACTAGAAAACCAAATATTCAAAAATGCCAACACCCCTAAATGCCCTGACTATAACTAGCTAAAATTCACATGTAGATAATTAATGAAAAGGATATATTTCTTAGACATGACAGATCACAGTGGATAATTAATGAAAATGATATTTCTTAGAATATTAATAGATATAAACCATATAATATATAAAAGGAAATACACTTACTATTGGTAGGTCTTGGAGGGTATAGAGCCTTGATGGCAACACCATCAATAAGTGGTCCACAAGCAGGATCTTCTTCCTCGCCAGGATTGTGAATCACGATCTCTGCCACGTTACTCTCAGCTTGAAACGCCCAAGCGTATAGGTCCCATCCACTGCTACTGTACACAGTCTGTATAGGAATGACGCCCGAGTCAGGGGCCACCGATATGTTGAGCCGTTCGTCTTGAGCACAAGTCCTTGCGGCACTGAACGTGAGCGAGTAATACATTCCTTTGGTCACGTTAAGTCTCTGTTTGATCGATGCTTCGTTTCCTAGCCGGACGGCGAATTTTCCGGCAGGGACTACTAGGAGCATGTCTCCTTGTTTTTGACCGGATTTTATGTATTCGACGAAGCCTGTAAGCTCCCAGCTTGGAATAGCGTTCTTGTTTATCACTTGTGTTCCTTTCATGTCTGATGGTTTTGGTCCTAGCTCAAAATCACCGTTTGGTAACATCCCTGCGTTTACGAAATTTCCCTCGGTTTCAGTGAACGTGTTACATTTCTTTGTGTAAGTTGATTTTCGTGAAATATAATAAATAATATTATCACGAGTTTTATACGGAGAAATGGTTCATATCCAAAAGAGAAAGGCAATTTTTTAACAGAAAATATTAACAAAATGGTCCCGACCAGGCTTTTTTGTTTAGTGGCTTTTAGAAAAATGTCCCAGTTAGAGACTTATGGATAGAAAGTAAACAGAACTAACGTTTTTTCATTCACACAAACATAATTAAGCTTTGAAGTAAACATGTCAATATTTCTCAAAGAAAGAAACAAATCACTAAAGATGCAATCATATATAATTACATGGAGGAGTAGATATGTCATGGTACGCGTGTATATGTATGTCAGTATGTAATTGATGATTACCATCACGGAAGCAGAAAATGGAGGTGAAGGTGGAGATGAGAAGAACGAAGAGAAACGAGACGGTGCCTCCTTTCATTGTGAACGACCAAAGTAAAGGAGATAGCAAAAGAGACTTTAATAAACAATTATGGGAGATTATGAGATGAGCGGCAACTGCTTATATGGATTTACAACTTGGAAAATACCTCTCGATTTTGCTACAATTTACGGATTTATGCCACTGATGTGGTTTGCGTATCCACGTGGGGCCGTGACTCACTCTTTTGGGATTTAGCATATATTGCAGAAGTGAACAGCAAAGAGGGTTATTTCTGGAAGCTCAGTTCTTTTCTCAATGTTTTGTTTCTGCCGTCAGATTATTATTCTTAAACAAAAAAAGTTTGTTTTTGTTAAATATTAAACAATAAGAGTTTTTAAATGCAAGTTTGCTAGAACATTGATTTGCCATTTCATTATATATGATTTTCCATATTTCGAAGAAACATCTTTTGTAAAAGAATCATAATTCTGTATTATGGTTATGAATAGTAAACATATGAATGACATTAATACCGGTTACTACCAACGGACATTAATGCAGGTTAATGGCCTAAATGTACACATTACATTAAAATATCGATGTTATGATGACTAATTATCAAGTGCTTGCAATTCGTGTGATACGAATGGAAAACTATATATGCATGGTTCAGAGTTGTATAAATTAATGTTTTATGCTTTAAGCAAACCTACGACACACTGAATGATAACATTAGAAGTGAGTTGGCAGAGATTAAAAAGAAGTTGTGTAAAAATTCTAAAACTTATATCTTACCGAAACAGAGGGAGTAACATATTAGACAGTTTTGCATGTTATTTGTGTTAATTTAAAGAGAAATAACAAAATATTGGGTTGGTTCATATCCACATGTGGTCAACACTTCAACAAAAATGCCAACGAGAAATTTGATCTCATATGCAAATATCTATCTGTACACCAACGTGATTTGATATTTATGTAACTTCGAAGTATTAGTTTTATATCATAACTTTGGACGACCGATCAAATCATGGGGATTTTTTCCCCAAGTAATCATGCAATTAGTGAAAAAATCATTTTAGTCATGTGGTTGAAATACAATGGTCAATGGATGTCCGGTGGAGTTGCTACGAGGAGGATTGTGTAATCAGTTGGATCTCACTTTTTAAGATTTGCGTGTAGTATAATTGATTTATTTTTTTCTGACAACATGTGAGCTGTTGTCTTTTCTCAGGCTTTCTTGATAATTCACCATTTAAAAAAAATCAGTTGTGGTGACTGTTCAGCTGTGCCCTCGTTCGGCTAAAATCTGGATGTAGGATAACAGTCTTCGATGTCGGCCGGAACGTGGCCATTGCAATATTGCGTCTCGTTCTTATGTTTTTTTTTATGATTCTATATAAACGAATTGTGCTTATATTATACACTTACTTTTTACAAAAAAAAAATGTAATTATGAAACTTTTTTTTACTTATAATTTATTTAACTCTTATATTTTCGATTATTTTTTGTTAATACTGTCACCATTTGGATCCTTAGTTCGAGAAAGATAGTGATCAGTGAGCAAAGAGACAAGAAGGGTAAATGAGTGAACGTGGGTGGGGCTCTACGGCTGACGGTGTAGAGGGAATGTGGCCCACTTGAAAAGGAGACGGCAGATTATGAGAGAAACAGAGCGCTAAAGCCACCATCGTGCGACTGTCTCAGCCTCTTTATTTAGAAAAACTTATTTTAACTATTTCACGGGCCCATACCCGATTCCACCTGTTCTCTCGCTATTACAAAGCAGGCAACATTTATTCAATGTGATTTTCTATAAACTAAGCAAAAAATAGTGTTATCACATCTGATAAATATATTAAATATTCGAATATACGGTAAGCCCATTTGTTTTCATCTATCGCATTCCATTTCCATCAGGTGATCGATTTTAAGACGATGCAAAGACAATGTTCTCCAACCAACCGACAAACGCTATCGTATACCACTCTAAAAACCAGAATTTCAATTTAATCCGCATTATTGTACAAAACTCTTTTCATGTACGATTAGCTAGTTAGCTTTCATCTAAAAGTTTCCACAAGCAGTAACCCCCATTAGTCAATCCTGTAAACGCGTTTTCATCAATAAAAATTACTACTAAAAGTGCACTAGCTAGATATCTACTTTTGAAAGAAAATAGATATAAATACTTATGATTTTTTGACTCGTTTGGAAACGTGTGTGCATTAAGCGATTAAGTATGTTAAGAGTGGCATGTGAGCGTGGACCGACTCTTCTGCTTCTTTCCGGTGGAGTTTAGCGTCCACTTGACTCTATCAGTTGACGTCGTCAAACTTCTCAGGCCGTGACGGAGGAAAATCTTGTCTTTCAACTATATTTTAACGGCGGCGAAAACACCATGCACGTGGCCTTCCCATAAAATCCAAAACCACGACCGTCACGTCCGATTTTTGAATCACGTGCCAACATGCATCGAGGCATCGAGCCACTGCCCTCTCTCAGTCTCTCTTAAACTAACCCAAGAAACAAAGAGAAACTTCAGTATGTTAATTAGTAAATGGTAAGTGAAACCTCCATCTTCTTCTTTTTTTTTTTGCTAAAATAATCCAGTCATATTTAATGATCGATTTCGAATTTATTTCCATAGTATCACCACAAATGATTTGAGTTACTATTCTATCCTTAATGGTTTTGACAAACTTCAAAAACAAAATTCAGTTTATGTCGGATCTAACTTTTTCTTCATAATAGAAAAATTAACTCATAGACAATCTGAGTCCAATACAAAAAAACAATGAAAATATCTAATTGTATGAAAACGTGTTACTGTAAAAAGATTTGAGTCTCAATGATTGTCCACTGCATCATCTCTAGAACTATCATGGACATATATATAGATTAAAAACTCTCTTAGGTACACAAGAAAAAAAAATTGGTATCAAATATTAGTTGGGAACTTATTTAAGAGCATTAATAGAAGACAAGGAAGATAAGCTCATCAATGTTTAAGGACCCTCGTGTGTATGCGACTCACATGCGAAGGTCTTCACAGACTTCACTATCTTCACTTTATGCCTATCCTTTTCTAGAAACATTTCTCCACATAACATTGATCCCATAAATTGCAAAATCCATAAACGGGCTTGTACTGAAATTAGGCCCAAATAGTTTTTTTCAAAGAAGATCAAATCCGCCTCTCTTTTAGGGTTCTTGGTGGGCACAAAAAGCATGAGTTACATGCAGAAATTTGTTCCATAGGAGAGATTTATCATTCAAACTTTAGGTTACTGCTTTAGATGAGAAGAGAAAGAGACTTTTTCTTTGAAAGAGAGACTATTTGTTGTACAAATATGCTAGATAACCAATGATATAATAGTTTCTATTTTATTATTGATTAAATTGTGGTTAGGTAAACAATTAATGATGTTTTTGTTTAGAAATTAAATGTTTTTTAATCTATGTGCACAATCCTAAAGCGTCATATATAAAATACGGAGGAAGTATGTTTCATGTTTGCAATAAGTTTTCAGAATAGGAAATTTTGAAAGTAACAGCTTTGCGGAGGACAAGGCTACTGAGAAATTAAAACAACATATTGTCATTAATGTTAATAATAATGGCTTTGCTCGAACATTCTAGATAGACATATTACATACATATATTTACTTTAATTTATAAATATTTTGTTTGGTTTAAAGGAATAAGTTATCAAGCAAACTATGAGGAGCCACCAAACACTAAGATATCATCCTTTCAGTTTATTGTCATCAAAGATGGTATTTATGCTGTCAACCTACTATAATTCGAATTTCTTCTTTTCCAAACTAATGTGTAACATAACCATAGAAAATAAGCAACCAATTTCATTTGATGGTCTAGCTCCCACTTTACGATGTCTTTCACAACACGATTTGGCATTGTGAGTCATCACACCACATCTAAATACATAAGATAAACCCAAACTAAGTTTATGATGTCAAACGGAATACTAAAAAAAAACTATAAACATGAGTACATGTGCTTAACTTGTACATAGCAAAGCAAACTTTTAAAGACATTTTACTCTTGTACATAGCAAAACAAACTCTTAAAAACCTTTTATTTAGCATGCTTAGGTGCATGATTCTTGTCATGATAGCTAATTTCTCCAATCGAATTCCAAACAAGAAACTACAATACCTACAATTGAGAAAACATTAAAGATTTACAAGGAAAGGAACATGCACTAACACAAAGAGAAAGAAAACAAAACTTGATCCAATGGTATTTTGAATATGACAAAGAGAAAGAAAGAAATATGACAAAGAGAAAGGAAAAACAAAACTTGATCATGTGATATTCTGAATAAGTTAAAACTCTCTCGGCTTGATGTATCTTCGCTCCACGATCATACCAACACCACTTCTTCAGGTGAACTCTCTCCACAAAAAGAAAGAGTAGGAAGATGATGAATCTCTTCTAACGGATATTTATAAACGAGAGAGCTAAAATCAAATTGAGCAACTATATTAAGCAGATTGAATACTCAAAACAAGAAACATCACCAACACGTTGCTTACTTTGCACAAGCTCCGTTTCTAAACTTTTTTGCGTGGTGGATCTTCGCTTCGCGGTCGTACCACCTCCACTTCTCCTCGCGATCTTTCTCGTCACCACTACAATCCGCTGCAAAAAAAAAGTTATGATAGAAACACAAATCTTGTTCCGTAAGTATTAAACGAAACGCTAAGCAAACTAATTACTTTTTTCTTTCAGATTTCTCCGTTGATGATTTCATCGTTTTCGATCGTCGCTTCAGAACTCACAAACCCTAGCACCTTTCCTTGCTTGCAGAGAAAGTAAAGTAGATGATCACTTCGCTTGTAACAACGGCTCTTTATAACAAAAAAAAAGAGGTTAAAAAAATTCAACGGCTATAATTAGTCTTTTTTTTTCAAACATAATTTTTATAATTCATTTACTGATATTATGTGCCATTTCTTAGTCTACGTACAATTCATTCTCCATATTTGGTTTTCCAATGATAAAAGTGGGACTTTTCTATTAAAAACAATTTCTTTATTAAATAAATAAAAACAAAATTATTTATAATAATTCGGTAACCTTTAGAAAATCTTTAACAAGATTAATATGAAACCTGAAAACAAAAAACAAGATAAATATGATTTCAAAAAATTAATAAAATTATAAGATTTTTATAATTTGTCTAAAACACAAATTTGTTTACTCTTAACTTGTAAAGACTACTGAACTTGAAAAAAAAAATTGTTTCTTTTTTACATTTCACACGTTGCATGGGCCTTGTTTTAAGATATGTTGCATGTACTTGTAACCAGTTTTTGGGTAGGGCTTGCAAAAAAAAAACCTTGAATCCGAAGAAATAAACAGAATCCGATCCAAAAAGTAGTATTGAATCAGAATCAAAATTGTTCAGATATCTGAACGAGTTCAAAATTTTATTATCAAGAGAACCGAAACCAAACTCGATCTGAACCGAAATACTTCGGGCACCCGAATATATCCAAAATTGATTTACATACTTAAATATATTAAATATTTTTAGATTTAATATATATAAATATATTAAATATATAAGATGATTTGAAGTTGTTCAAAATATTTGAATATTTAAAAATATATACAAATAGTGCAAAGTAAATGTCTAAAATTACTAAACAAAACTCAGAACACAAAAAAAATATTTGAAAATATCTGTTGATTTTCTATCCAAATATTCAAGTCAAACCAATTTATATGTTAAACTTAAGTATTTGGTCAATCCTCTCAAATAGACCTTTTTAATTTTTTGTCACAAAAATAGCATTTCAAAAATAAAATGACCAAAATAGCTTTTTTTTTATTTTTAAAATTTTAATTTTAGTTCTTTTATTTTTAAAATTTTGAACTCATCCCAAAACCCAACCCCTTAACTCTAAATCCTAAGTCTTAAATTAATTAACCCTAAGGGTATAAATGCATATTTACTCTTCAATTAAACCTCTTTTGGTCGTTTTTCTCCTTGGAAATCTATTTTTGTGAAAATAAACTAAAAAGTCTGTCTAAGGGAATTTCTCTAAGTATTTTGGCATATATTTTTTTCGAATTTATATGTAATATATTTTTTTATTTTTAGATTTTGA
Source organism: Brassica napus (assembly GCF_020379485.1). NCBI lineage: Eukaryota > Viridiplantae > Streptophyta > Magnoliopsida > Brassicales > Brassicaceae > Brassica > Brassica napus. The sequence continues at coordinate 59,809 of NW_026014598.1, forward strand.
AAAATTTAAAGTATATATAAATTTAAAATTTAAAAAATAATGTAATCGGATTATCCGAACCCGAATTAAAATTAATAAATATCCGAATTTGACTGTAATTTTTAATCCGAAACCCGAATAAAACCTAAATCCGAACGCCCATCCCTAGTAAAAAAAACAGAGTCAGCCTTGTTTTCAGCCTTCAAGACTTTGGATTTAGATCCTTGATCACATCCTCCATATCAGAAACAGTAGAGTATAACAGATTTTGCTTTTCTATACTTGCATCAACGGCTGTAAATGCATGTTCTAGTTGAAGATCTGAGTCCCTCAAGTGTGTCACAACCGATGATAACTTTTCTAGAGTGTCTTGGAGCTCCTTTATGCTTTCGTCTAGCTTTTGGTATTTGGATTCTGCTTCCTCAGCCCGTGCTTCAGTATTGGCTAATCAAGCTTGTGCAAGGCATATATATACATGTAGGTTTCCAAACATCTTCTTTGACATTCCTTTAAAGACTTCCGAAGCGTTCTCTTGGCCAAAGATATATCAAGGCATATATATTCATGTAAGGCATATACATTCATGTAGCCCCACAGTTTGTTTGCATATTGATCTTAGCGCTCAGATCAGCAGACGTTTCATCTGCTGCATTTTTTGCTTTGTATGAATATGAGAATCAGAGCAAGAATGTTGAATTGGCTTAGTTAAGTAAAATAAGAGTTGCAAAGTCAAAACTTCCCCAATCAAAAGGTCCAAAACCAAGGGGGTAACAGATCACTAGGTACAGAGAAACATCAGTTAAGGTCATCAAAAACAAGCAAAACTTAGGGAACAGACGCATTGTAACGTTAAGAATAGACTTGAAAATTGAGCAAACAAACTGTGGGGGGGAGGAATGGCTTCCCCCAAGTCACGTTTACTGTCATCATTTGTTGTCTTCAGATTTGAGCAAAGGACTTGGTGACGACATAACAGTCTCTAGGCTCGATGTTGATGTAATAGTCTGGAATGGTATCTGTGATCTCAAACCCAAACTTCTTGTAGAACTTGATCGCAGCTTCGTTGTTCGTCTGAACATGCAAGTATATCTCAGACACATTTTGCTTGGTGCACATGTCAAGAACATGATTCAATAGCTTTGAACCTAAAGAAAAAAAAAAACAAGTTATTGAAATAAAGTTTCGCTATAGAAAAGAATGAAACTCTATTTATGAACATGATTCAATAGATTTATGACTTACCAATGCCAATGCCACGGTAGGGTGCAAGAACACCAAGAGTCATTATATACACTCTCATGGTCCCTCCTTTCGTCTCCAGCCGACAAGCAATAGCTCCAACACATATGTCACTGTAATAAGCTGAGAAGAAGCAAAAAAAAAAACATCAATAGAGACAAGAGATGCAACTGAATTGGCCAAATCACATAACAGCTCATAAGTAACAACTGTTTAAAAAAGAAGGCAACCAGATTAAATTGAAAAGGCATCTCTTTTATAGAATCTTCTAACTTGTCTACCAAAGCCTAATCACATAACAGCTCATCACTCCCAAAGCAACTAACTCTATTCTATTAAAGGGAAGAGAACATTGATCCATAAAGACAGAAGACGAACCGAGCTTAGTGAATTCGCCGGATGAGATTGCGTCAGCGTAGTACTTGTCGTTGTAGCGAACAGGGAACAGAACAGTGTTGAGTTTCTTCAGCTGCATCATGTTTTTGTCTCTGACTCCATCTAGCGATACGCTGGCTTCTCTCCCAGTTCCCATCGCCGACGCCGGTTGCTCGGAGAATCTAGTAAACTATAGTACGGCGAGAACGAAGGGGAGACAGATCCGGCGTTGTAAGGACAAAGAAGGAAACAAAAAGTTGAAGGGAGGCTTTTATATAGGAGACTCTGTTCAGTAACGCTATTGGGGGTCTAATAGATACTGGGCCTCAACTAAGCCCACACATCTCCAACCTTCTCTATCTTAGAGAGTTCACTATTGCCATACTTTAAATTGAGGGTGGAAAATAAGAGGGGAGTGTGATCTTCTACTTCTTAGATTGAAATTTGAAATTTGAAATTAGAGGATAATTTTGGCCAAAAAAAAAGAAATTAGGAGTTAAATAAAATTGCGTCTGCCGGGAGTCGAACCCGGGTCTATTGCTTGGAAGGCAATTATCCTAACCGTTGGACTACAGACGCTTTTGTTTGGTGTTTTTATTTAACTTTTTTTGTCGTGATACTGTTCCGCAAAGACGTCCCTGTCTCATCTTTGGTATTTGCCATAAGATGCACTTTTGAGACTGTAGATTTTTTGGGAGATGCATGAATGACATAAGATAACACTTTTGGCAGGTATGTACTTGACAAATCCATTAAACTTTTTATTATATTCTTTTTCATGCAGTACGAGTAAAATAGCATATTTTGGGATAACGTATCATGTAAGAATATCATTTTATCATACTTATTTTACTTGGCCGTTCACAAGAAAACTATAGAGAAGTGGATAACATAGGAGCGACAACGTTGTGTTCCTGCATGTTTAGTATAATGCTTTGAAAATGTTGAGTATTATTGGGTACAAAGAAATACGGGTGGACATTG
>NW_026014599.1:0-40275 GCF_020379485.1 Brassica napus
GTCTCTTTTTCCATCCGGTTATAACTCTCTCTCCTACAAGTAGCAGGTGAAAGGAAGAAGGTAAGTCTACGTCGTCCATGTAAATATGTGTATTTATCGGTGACAAATGATAAAGAGTGGATGTTGAAACCAACATATGTGGCCCACAATTTATGTGACCTTTGCATAACTTACAAAGAAAAAAAGAACCACATCACTTTAATTTTTTACCACATAAATAAACATAGATAAAAGAAGATGAATCCATGAAGAAGTTAATGCTTACCAGATTGCGTGTATACTATTCTATCTCGGTTACGCATGTACTATTGCATCTCACTCAACCTCTACTGAAAATTATACAAAACACACCACTGATTAATAAAGCTAAACCCTAATCAAGAAAGCATAAACCAAATAGAATGTATATAATATGGTTTACTATACACAAACCTCTACTTAGTAAATCTAAACCCTAGGCAGAAACCTATAAACCCAAATACAATCTATAAATTGTTTTCTAATATTGGACACTTGAAGGCACACTTACTTGATTAGCAAGTTGCATATCTTCTATTCCATATAGTCTAAATAATATAGTAAATGAATGTTTCAAATAATTAATTTTTTCCAGTGATGTATCCATAGTATGAAATGCAAACAGCAAGCTCTCCCCACCCGAAAAAATACAAAAATACAAGACATGCCACTGATTAGTAAAACTAAACCCTAATCAAGGAAGCATAAACCCAAATAGAATGTATATAATATGGCTTGCTATACACAAACTTCTACTTAGTAAATCTAAACCCTAGGCAGGAACCTATAAACCCAAATACAATATATAAATTGTTTTCCAATATTGGACACTTGAAGGCACACTTACTTGGTTAGCATGTTGCATATCTTCTATTCCATATAGTCTAAATAATATAGTAAACGAATGTTCCAAATAATCAACTTTGTCCAGTGATGTATCCATAGTATGAAATGCAAACAGTAAGCTCTTCCCACCCGAAAAAATACAACAATACAAGACAAGCCACTAATTAATAAAACTAAACCCTAATCAAGGAAGCATAAACCCAACTAGAATGTATTTAATATGGTTTACTATACTCAAACCTCTACTTAGTAAATCTAAACCCTAAGCAGGAACCTATAAACCCAAATACAATCTATAAATTGTTTTTCAATATTTGACACTTGGATGCCATTTACTTGGTTAACATGTTGTATATCTTATATTCCATATAGTCTAAGTAGTATAGTAAGCAAATCTTACAAATAATCAAATTTGTCCAACACTCGAGAAAAATGAATTTTATATTACAATCAATCACACAAAATTACAGAGAAGAGAACTATCAAATTTGAAAACATGACATATTATTATATATTTAAGAAATAGTATAGAAATATGTCTCAAATAGTATGATACCCTTACATAAATAAGTACACTAAAATATATATACTATACTATTCTTTTCACCGTATATAGTATGGATGGAGAGTTCATCTTCTTCATTTCTTTTTTTTTAGACATGTTAATGGTGACACACATTTACTAGGCTCACAATCATTATTCTTCATCACCCATATAAAGTTCGTCTTCATCTCTTTTCTTTTTCCGACAAGGCGACATTATTACTGATCCGCCGTCGTTATTCTTTACCACTGTTATTAGAAAACAAAACTAGAAACAAAAACAGAGTATTAAAGTAAAAGCATGATTGTAAGTAATCAATGATTTAAGATAAGAAGAAAAAAAATGAAAGAGTTTTTGTGTCTGCTCACTGTAATCCTTCACCATGAACACAATAGAGTTTTTCGGGAGGCGTTACACATCTGAACAAAATTGATCAATCTTTCTAATATTTACTAATAAAAATAATATTTAAAGATATGTGTGATTATTAAAAGGTATGACTAACAAAGGGACACGAGTAACATTGCCACGTTAACTATTATTAAATTTTGGTTTTTGTTTGTAGGTTTCTCCAGTTATTCATGAGGGCAATATGGCTATTATTTATAAAAGAAAAGCGGTGTATCGGTGAGTTATGATATTTAGATAGCTAGTGAATTATTAATTGTTTGAATGTTATACGGTCCAATTCTTTTTTTTATTATTATTACTATACAGGAACTTACACTAGATTGAATAAGATCTCTGACTAATATCCACAAGAAAGATTTTGGTTCTCGTGAACATTAACTTGTTATAATTTTATTCTTATGAAACCTCTTCATCAACTTTTGATCACCACATTCGCAGATTTAATATTCCGAAATTAGTGATTTACTTATGCTATTCCTTAAAGGGAAAAGAAAAAAAAAGTAAAATGGGGGATAAAGGTTAAAAGAAAAAACAAGGTCAAAATGTAGAAAGTTGAAAAGCCTGTGAGAGTGCATGTAGAAAATCGTTCCACATGTGATAAAAGAGTGATCAGTGTGGGGGACCTTTCATAAACTTACCCCAAGCTTCACAGAATTTGAGCCTCTCTTTGCTCTTTGGCCCTCAGTTTCTTGCTTTTCCCCCTTTGTCACGCTCAGTTTTTTTTATTTTGATTCACGTTTTTGTAGTTTTGACATATTCATTATAGGAATCTATTGAGTTCTGCTATCATTGCCATGTTATGTGTGAGTTGTAGTCTTGTAGACTATGGAAAACTAATAATATCGCATACATAAACTACCTTGGTAAATTTATTTAATGAAAGTAACTTACAGTTAAATTTATGTAGAAAATTGTCATTGTTTCTATGTATACTATTAACGATTCAATTCTAATATTAAAATTCGAAAGCGAAAAAAGGTCCCTTTTTTTTTTTTGTCAGGATAAAAAAAAGGGACCATTTACCAAAATTCAGGTGGAAACTGATGAATCATAGAAGTTAAGGACCACATTATGGTACTACAGATAATTTTGAAGTAGAGAAACCGTGAACAGAATCAGGAGAGGTGGTTAAAAAACAAAACAAAAAGTGGTCCTTAGTGATGGTGAAACACATTTGAACTGTACAAGTTTGGTAAGTGATTCAATGAAACCAATGCTTTGAACTAACTTCACTGGTTTTCGATACATCAAAATAAGGAACCAAGAATGCTATATATACTGATGATTTCAAGAACTCAAAGGCAGTTAGGAGTCTTACATTTTGACTATTACAATAAGTTGCAGCATACACACACACACGTCATGGTCTTTCTCAACGCCGTTATACAGCAATCAATATAACACCTAATGGAACGATATGGCACAAAAGACAGACATAATATAGCAAAAAGAATTTTAGAGATTATATATTTGATGCAAATAATGTTAATCGAGTCTTCTGTAATCATAATAACTAAGCAAAAAAAAAAGAAAAAAAAGAGAGAGTATCTCAATCATCAATAGGCTTAAAATGGTCATCAAAGAATCCACCAAGTGTGTGTGTATCAATCACTCACACTGACCGTAAACCACTGTCTTGCAAAGATTCTTGCAGAGAGGTGACAGCGCCTTCGTAGTTCAAGAAACCCATGAACCAGAACTCATGATTGTCTACCGAAATCACCTGTATGTATTTGTCGGCAGGATTCACTATGCTTGCTGATGGGTTCACTGCTTTAAGTTGATGTAATGGTATAACTACCTGTTTAAACAAACAAGACACCAAAAGTGTTAATCAAGCAGAAGTTTATTGAAATGTATAAAACAAAGAACAAGAGATGAAAGCTGACGCTCATCGTAGCAAAGTTTATTGCACTGACAAACTGATGCCAACGAGTGTTAGTTAAGCAAGTTTACTGAAACGGGTAAACGATTTAAAGTGATGCTAACTTATTGAATAGTTTAGAGGTAACAAAAGATGAAAACCGATGCTGTCGCATTACTACTCTCACAAATCCTACACAAAATGAATCACTCTTAGGAAGCTTATTAGTTGATGCTACTAACAATTAACAACCCATAACGAGGCATTGTCTTAAGCATCTAGCAACGATGAAACAGAGGAGTGTTTATTTATAATTACTGGAGTAAGTTACAATGCACTAAATCTAAATAAGACAGCTCATCCTAGAGGCTACTACAAACAATTCATAACTAGGCATTAATTCTGATCAGACAAGAAGATATATGGTGTTATTACCTTGTAGTAGCTCCATTGGGTTTGACCATCATTTTTGTAAGATAAAGGGTTGTCACTAGAGTAAGCAAGCTTAGCAGTGGATACATAAAGAACTCCCATAACAGGGCCAGCCGAGGTGGACAAGTAACATGCAAAAGAGTTCAACAGCTCTTCTTCTGGATCGGTCTCAAAGGTTTGTCTGAAAATCTTCTCGTACCCTCCTTCTGCAATAACCTTGGTACTCTGCGCAATTCTTCCCATAGCAGCATCGGCAAAACTCGGAGCAGTCCTCACTGGTCGAGACATCACTCAAAAGTACAAACATCATTCAGACAAGATCCCATTGTTGTAATAAAAAAAAAAAAAAGAACTTACGATGCTGCCACGTGTTCCCGGCGAGGCTCTCCGTCTTCTTGGCAGCTTCAGCAACTTTCCTTCCCCATCTCCCTAGCGCTCCTTTCACAGACTCCATCGTATCTGCTCCAATTATAAAAAAAAAAAAGAGATCAAAGTTTAAATCTGACCGTTACGAAACCTAATGTACACTCTTAACCTTTTAACGAAGTCTCTGGGGGAGAACGAGCAATGTACGGATTAGATCCGGCCGGGTAAGACGAATGATCCGGTTCCTGAGACCCGGAAACCAATTCGGGGCTCCAATGGACGTTTTTCTTCGATCCAGTTCGAACCGGCGGTTGCGCCGCTGTTGGGTCGCTCCCTTTCATCTCGATGCTCGCATTGCCGCCTCCCTTCTTCTGTCCTTGATCCGCAGCTTTCGGATCGACGATCGGCTGCGCAAGCTTCACTTCGATATCTGACTTAGGCGGCTCCATCGTTCGAAAATGGCTTCTTCAGGGACGGATCGTGGCGCGTCAGGTAATAATCGTTGAGACGGAGTTTGAATTTTTGTGCAAGGCATTGGTGAGAAAATGAATAAAATATTTATTTATTTAATTTGGAGAGCTTTGGAATAGAGAGGACGGGAGGTTACCGGGAAGACAGGTGACGAACCGTAACAAGTGATTGGCATTTTTAAGCGGCTATGAGAGATTATAAACCGGATTTAACCGATGGTGGATTGATTGTCACGTCTTTCTCTACGTTACATGAGACCATAATTATTGATGTGGTACATTGATCATTTTGTAACATAACTAAAATGTAATGCAATATTGTCAACCAGGGAAAAAAGAAGAAATTTAAAGGTTTGAAAGAGATTGTCTGGAGTTTGTTTAAATTTCTAAACAAAAAAAAACTCCCTCAACCATTTTTTTTTTTTTATTAACCTGGAAGTATCTCGGGTCTATGGAAGAGCCCAGACTAATCCCCAAGTGGATGTGCAGCCCACAGATAGACCTTCTCTCTGGATATGCAAATGGACCCTAAAGCATAGGTTCATATCCGTGCGGGGTGTCCAGAAACATCATGAGGTAGTTCCCTCTAACAGGGTTCGAACTTGCAACCTAGGAGCAGGAAGGAGCCCGTCCTTACCATTCGTCACCCATTCAATCTTTGTTAGCTTTGTAAGCAGGACACTTTCTGAGAGATAATTATAAATATCTATAACTTTAATCTGACCCAAAAAAATTAAAAATATATATAACTTTAATCATGAGTCCATGGCTGGTAGTAAGGCGCGCCATGTTCATTTCTGCATAAGACTAGTATTAAGTTTAGTTCTAGGTTTGGAACAAATGTATATTGTTTTAAAAAAAGGATGGTGCTATGTCAAGTCAGGGTATTTAACAGTCCAAAATATTAATGTAGCAACCAAAATTTTAAGACAATAAACGGAACCTTAACACGTTTAAGAATTATACTTCATGTACTCTAGAGTTGTACCAGTGAGTGAGATTAGTGCATATAGACATCTTGAGGCAGATCGTTTTTGCCTCTAAATGTACCTTTTTAATTGCTTATCCGCATATAACAGGCGTTCTCAGCCAATACATCGGTTTCATACGTTGTTTATTCAACTGCATTTTTATTTTTTTTGTAGTCAATTTCCCTATAAAATCTTAAACAAGTTATGTGCAGGTTAAAGAGATTAAAAAAAAAACATTTTGGGCTTGACAAAAAAAAAACAAAAATTGTTAGCTTAAGCCACCGTCCACCAAAAGCCAAGGGCTTGTAACTAGTTCTATGAATTAAATTAATTATATAATACTACTTTGGTTAATTAGAAAATATGACAAGGTCAAGGTTTCCAGGAAATAAAGATTCAAATTATACATTTCTCACGAAGATACAATTAATATAAGGTCAAACAATTTTGTAACTTAAGTGAAATACTTTGTTAGGTAGATTTCAAATTCTAATTAAGTACTACTCCATCCGTTTCATTTTAATTGTCGTTCTAGATTTATGCACACAGATTAATAAAACATATGATTTTGTATATTTCCAAAAGAAAAACACAATTATCTATACACCTAACCATATTTCAACCAATAGAAAAATAAAATAGAGAATCTTAATAATAAATTTTGCATTGAAACAATAAAACGACACTTATTTTGAAACGAATTTTTTTCCTCAGAAAGACAATTAAATCGAAACGGAAGGAGTGGTAACTAAGGATTTCAAACTGTAATACTCTCTCCGTTTCAGTTTAGTTGTCATTGCACAGTAATTTTTTTTTTTCAAAATAAATGTCAATGTATAATTTTAGTGTCAAATTTATTATTTTATATCTCAATCTATTTTTCTATTAGTTGAAATGTGGTTATGTTTATTATAATAATATTTTTATATAATAAATATACAAAACTAAATATTTTTCTAATTTGTGTGCATACATTTAAAGTGATAACTAAAATGAAACGGGGGATACCAATTAGAAGCACTAGAAAACGGGAATGTGTGTTAAGCGGTTTCCATATGTATAATTAGAAGCATTTTCTTAAAAGACGTGAAACACTAAATTTTTATCTTTATGAAACAAAGAAAGTATATCAGTATATATGGTATCTAAAATGATAACTTTTAAACAATAATAATTTAATAAAATCAATTAATTTTGTGGAAGTTTACATTTTTTTCATAAAAATACAAAAATAAAAATTTTCTTCTAAAACATCTATTTTTGTGAAACGAAGGGAATATATATTAACTCTCCTAAATATTAATTAAATTAACATTAAGTTCATTAACTAACATATGACAGCTTCGTCCACCCTCTGCCCGCGTGTATACAGTCGAGATGTACCACAACTTTTCAACATAAACAATTATAATACTTTTATAAGAAAAGGTTAAATCCATGAGACAAGACATACTAATTATGAATCTTGTGAATATAGCTCGGGCTTCGGCAATACTGATGGGCCGGAAGCAATGTTATTATGACTTGGACCAAGAACACGCAGGCCCACTCCAGCTAAAGCACCTGATCACATATAAATATATTGTTAGTATGGTCATCAGGTTAAGCCGTAGAAGCACAAGCAGATTGTTACAGAGCATACATCAACAAGTATTCATATCAAGGGGAAATGCAAGGGGAAGGAGACAACAATACAAGATCAATAGCTTAGGCTTAAGTCTAGTTGATCTAAGGGTTTTGTTGTATTCTCTTGTGAAGAGTATTTGATACTTGTGTAACAAACTATCTAGAACACTAATTTGGTGTCTCTAGAGTCTCTTTTGATCTAGTGGATTTTGGAAGTAGGAGTTCTCCCACGAGACATACTGCGCCGAGGGCCGGGAACTCGTTAAATTGACTGTGTCGTTACTTTCAGTTTAAACCTAGATCTAAGACAAACTTGAAACCTAAGTAACCTAAGCTAAATTCTTCTACTAGTGGTATCAGAGCTTCCGGATTATTAAGGCTACTTAGGAGAGAGAGAGACAAAGTCATATCCATTACCTATTCGATTAGGCATGGGCGTTCGGGTACCCGTTGGCGTTCGAGTCGGATTTTTCGGGTTTTAGGATTTTCGGGTTTACGCTCCTAGGTCCCATACTAAAATTTTATTAGTACGGGTCGGTTTCGGATAATAACACTTCGGGTTTGGTTCAAAATTGTATTGCGTCCTAAAACCCATAAAGTAATCATATATCGTACGGATTCAGGTTATATCGGTTCGGTTCGGATATAACCGAAGTAAAAACAAAACTTTTGAAACAAGACATAAAGAAAAACATCTAAATTAAATAAAAATTAATCTATGACACATAAATTGATAAAATAACAATAAAATGTTAAATCAAACGTGAAAACAAACATCATTTGTAAACAATATGTATTGTTTTATAGAGAGTAGCCTTTTTATTTCAATGATCAAATGATAAAATACTTATTTATAACTAATTGTGTACTTAAAGCATTTATTAAGATTTTAATATTTATTATTATATATCATATTGCCACAAATATTTAATTTAATAATTGAAATACTTATATATATTTCAAAATATTTATATTGACTATTAATTTCGGATTTTTCGGGTTACCCGTTCGGGTTCGGTTAATAACACTTCGGGTTCGGATATTTTTTATACCACCCTACAAGACCCGTTCGGGTATTTTTACATTTCGGGTCGGATAACGGATCGGGTTTTTCGGTTCGGGTTCGGTTCAGATTTCGGGTTCCGGATTTTATGCCCAGGCCTATGTTCGATGGTGACTTCGAAGGAACGTGTGGATATTGATCGGTTCGAGGGTGATGGTAATTTCGCCCTATGGAAGGTGAGGATGCTTGCTCACTTTGGAGTGCTTGGACTTAAATCCATTATCACTGACGAGAAGCTTCTAAAGGAGGGACCATACGCAAAGGATGAACCCGAGTCTGCCATGAAGGACTCGGGAAAGGGACTTGCTGGAATTGTTGACCCTGCACCTGCGATAATCAGAGAAAGCCAAATACCTGATTGTGCTGAATGTTGGGAACAAGGTACTAAGAAAAATTCAACATTGTGAGACTGCTGCTGCAATGTGGAGTACACTGAACAATCTCTACACAGAGACTTCCCTACCCAACAAGATTTATCTACAGCTCAGGTTCTACACTTTCAAGATGGTTGACTCAAAATCTATTGATAAGAATGTTGATGACTTCTTAAAGCTTGTAGTAGACTTAAAAAATCTGCAAGTTGAAGTATCAGAGGAGGTTCAAGCTATTTTACTGTTGAGTTCTCTACCTGTTAAGTATGATCAACTCAAGGAGACTCTCAAGTATGGGAGAGACACATTGAGCCTAGCTGAGGTAACTGGTGCTGCAAAGTCTAAAGAAAGAGAGTTGATCGAGAGTGGTAAGTTCACTAGATCAGGTGGAGAAGGTCTGCTTGTAGACAGAGGCAGATCAGAACAAAGATCCGGAAAGGGCAATGGAAAATCATACAAAGGAAGATCTCAGAGCCGACATGGAAGATCTAAGTCACATTCCAGGAACAACAAAAACACTAAGGGGTGTTTCGTATGTGGAAAAGAGGGTCATTGGAAGCGTGATTGCCCTGAGAGAAGATCAACCAAGTCGCAAGACTCAGCAAATGTAGCAGAAGAGGCAAAGCAACCTCTAATACTCAGTCAGCACTCAATACACGAAGGACGAGTGGGTGATGGACTCAGGATGCTCGTTTCATATCACACCTGATAAGAGCTTCTAATTTGAATTGGAAGAATTCAAGGGAGGCAAAGTGTTGATGGCAAACAACACTCACAGCAACATTCAGGGAATTGGGAAAATTAAAATTCTAAATCCAGACGGTTCTATGGTTATCTTAACAGGAGTTAGATACATACCAGATATGAGCAGGAATTTAATTTCTTTTGGAAACCGCAGGTTGTCGATATGAAGGAAGAGATCTTACAGTTAATTTCTACAAGGATGATAAAAGGGTTCTTTCTGGAAGATATCATTTGGGACTGTATTATCTTCAAGGGACAGTCTTAAGAGGAGAGGCTAATCTATCTAGAGCAGAGAAGAATATGACTAATGTTTGGCATTCACGCCTCGGTCATATGAGTCTTAACAACATGACTGAACTTGTCAAAAGGGGATTTATCATTGACAAGGATGTTAAGACATTGGATTTCTGTGAACATTGTATTATTGGAAAGTCACACAAGCAAAGCTTTCCTAAAGCTAAACATGTGACTAATGGGATTCTGGAGTATGTTCATTCTGATTTATGGGGTTCTCCTTCTATACCAGACAGCCTTGCTGGGACTAAGTACTTTGTTACTTTTATTGATGACTTTTCAAAAAAGGTCTAGATTTGTTTTCTGAATACTAAAGATGAGGTATTTTCTAAGTTCAGAGAATGGAAGGTTGAAGTTGAAACTAAGACAAAGAAGAAAATCAAGTGTTTAAGAACATAAAATGGTTTGGAGTTCTGTAATAAATAGTTTGATGATTACTGCAAGAAGGCTGGGATTAAGAGGCCCAGAACCTACACTTATACCCCGCAGCAGAATGGAGTTTCAGAAAGAATGAACAAAACAATTATGGATAAGGTGAGATGCATGTTAGCCGAATCTGGCTTGGACCAAAGCTTCTGGGCAGAAGCTGCATCTACTGCGATCTATTTAATTAACAGGTCTCCTAACTCTACGCTGAAATTCAGAATGCCTGAAGAAGTGTGGTCAGGTTCTAAACCTGATTTGGGACATCTCAGAACGTTTGGATGCACTGCTTATGTGCACGTAACTGAGGAGAAAACGGGACCTAGAGCCATCAAGGGAGTGTTCGTGGGATACCCTATGGGCACTAAAGGTTACAGAGTTTGGATAGAAGATGAAGGCAGATGCAGAACAAGCAGAAACGTTGTCTTCAACGAGGAGGAGCTGTACAAGCACACTGTTGCTAAAGGAAAAGAAAGCACAAAGGTGACCAAGAAAGCGGAAAAATGAGCTAAGAAGAAGGTTTCATTCAGTGATGATTTGATCAGAGGACTTTCTCCTCCTGTCGAATCCGAAGGCACATCTAATCAAGATGGAGAAGAATCATCATCTTCTAGCTCTAACAGCTCAAGTGGCCAAGAACAAGATCACGAAGTTGACAGTGAAAGTGATCACGAGGTTGAGAGTGAGAGTGGTGACACTGAAACTCTAGACACCTATGTTGAGGATTTGGAAGTTCAGGAATCAAAATCCTATGCAGAAGCTATGAGAAGTCATGAAAAGAAGCTATGGAAGCATGCTGCAGAAGAAAAAATGGAGTCTCACAGAAAGAACAGAACCTGGGATCTCATTGATAGGCATGCGAAGGCAAAGCTTGTTGGATGCAGATGGCTATTTAAAATAAAGCCAGGAATCCCAGGTGTTGAGGATACACGATACAAGGGCAGATTAGTTGTAAAAGGATACTCTCATAGAGAAGGAGTTGACTATAATGAGATCTTCTCACCAGTTGTAAAACATGTCTCCATCAGGCTTATGCTAAGCATTGTGGTGAATCTAGACCTAGAACTAGACCAGATGGATGTGAAAACAGTTTTTCTACATGGAAGCTTGGAGGAAAGAATTTTAATGGAATAGCCTGAGGGTTTTGTAAAACCAGGAACATAGAACAAAGTGTGTCTGCTGAGAAAGTCTCTGTATGGTTTGAAACAGTCTCCAAGGAGATGGAACCACCGGTTCAACAACTTCATGAAGGATCAGTTATTTGAGCGGTGTAGCAAAGACTTATGTGTATACATGAGAGATGTTAAAACCGACAAAGCCGTCTATTTGCTCCTCTATATCGACGACATGCTGATTGCTTCAGGAAATAAGAAAGCGATCAAGGATCTTAAAGAGAAGCTGAGTGGAGAATTTGAGATGAAAGACATGGGAAAAGCATCCAGAATATTGGGAATGGACATCATCAGAGATAGAAAGAAAGGAACATTGATTCTGTCTCAAAGAAAGTACATTGAAAAAGTGCTAAAGACATTTGAAATGCAGGACGCCAAGGCTGTAGTCACTCCCACCTCGTCTCAGTTTAAGCTTCAGAGTCTAACAGAAAAAGAATGGAAATAAGAAGCAGCGCATATGGAAAGGATTCCTTATGCCAGTGCTGTAGGAAGCCTAATGAATGCAATGGTCGGGTCGAGGCCCGACCTAGGATTTGCAGTAGGCTATGTTTGTCGCTTCATGAGTAAACCAGGAAGGGACCACTGGTCAGCAGTTAAGTGGGTCCTAAGATACTTACATGGAGCGTTGAATTCAGATTTAACATTCAAAAGCATTCTACACTACAAGTAGAAGGTTATTCAGACTCAGACTATGCAACAGACATTGACAGGAAACAGTCAGTAACAGGCTATGCATTCAAGTTTGCAGGCAATACAGTTTCATGGAAATCATGTCTACAATTAGTGGTTGCACTATCTACTACAGAAGCCGAATACATGGCTATGAATGAAGCAGCTAAAGAAGCAATGTGGCTAAAGGAAATATGCGATGAACTAGGTTTCAAGCAACAGGGGATCAAACTCTACTGCGATTCTCAAAGTGCCCTAGCTCTAGCAAGAAATCCAGTCAATCACGAGAAGACTAAGCACATAGCTACCAAGTTCAATTTCATTCGAGACCTAGTGGAAGCAGGAGACATTGTTCTAAACAAGATTCATACAAATGTTAATCCTGCAGATTTCCTAACTAAGACGGTACATGGTCAGAAGTTCCAGCTTTGCTGTGAACTTTTGAATGTCCACTGATGAGATAGGAAGACACTCCAGGTGACTCTGGTTGTCTAAACTCCACCCTCGCAGATCACAAGCAACAAACTCATGTTAGTGACTACGAATGAGGAGTCAATTGATGGCTAAAAGTATCGTGACAGAAGAGAGGAGATGTTACCTGGAGCAGAAGCAGAATCGAGAAGTGTTCTCGGTTCAGGTGGAGAAGTTCACCAAACATCACCAAACATCACCAACAGTCACGGTTTGGCATTATGGAAGTCGTCACCAACCATTTTTTCAGTACAATCAAGCCTGCAACAAGCTACCCAAAACATATGTCAGTGACTAACTCGAGTATGTTACAAGACAAAGGATTTGTTGAGAAGTTCAGTTGAAGGGAAGCAAAGCGTGTTGAGAGCTCACTGAGCTAAGGCAGATTACTCAGATCAAGCTACAGGATCATCAGGATCGTACTGTGAGAGACAAGTTTCACTTCTTAGATTTAGGTTAGGTCAAGAGAGATGAATGAGAATCGTGGGCTGAATCCCGTAAATAAACTTGAAGAATGAATATGATTTTATTGATGAGTTGAAAGATGATGAATACAAAGGAATGTATCTTGTGATGATCAAAAAATACGTAATGCTTTTAATCTAGTACAAAGTTCATCCATGAAAAAAAAAGAGCCCCTTTGTCTTTTATCTTCTCCATCTTTATATAGTCTAGGTTTCGTTGGCAACCCTTCAACTGTTCTCCTAGATATTTGGCTTCAATTACGGAGCTCGCTTTAGGCTCCTCTTGACCGAGTCTCTTAAGGTGTTAGCTCACTTTCTGTCGTGACCTCTGCTATGATGTCTCCCAGGTCCAGTCGTCAGCTCGGCTTTCAGCTCCCTTTGTTATGATGGGCTTATCGCAACTCACATGCTAGCTCACGCTTATCGGTACCTCACCTGAGGGTCATATTCGGGTCCAACAGTTGCCCCCAGCTTCCGAATAAAATCCTTTGTCTCGGAAGCTAGAATCTAGCTATCGATCTTATCTTTTCGTTAAGATAATGATTAGTTCTTATCTTATTTAGATTCAGCTTACTCGATCTAACGGTCTTTATTACGTTTGGCAGAATCTATGGTTCAGATGGAGAGGGTTTGAAATGACTTTTCCGAATCTCGAGAGGTGATGGGATATAAAGCGGTGAACATTAACTGCTAGCCTTCCACTTTCTCCACGCATCCGTTCGGTTTTCAAGGTAACTTCTCTCTCTTTATTTTACTGCGATTTTTTTTATCTTCCTCGTTACTTTTCTCTGCAAATTCTCTCCCAAACCTTGCAATCGATTTTCTTCTTAACCTTCCCATACTATGGATCATCCGAAAGAAGGTTCCGGGAATCCGGGATGCCTCCCTCTGCTTCTGGAGTTAAACTACTGAAAGTTAAGCAAGAAATCGGAGCCAAGATGAGGAAGGGGAAAAAGATAGCCAGGGAGGCAATCGCGACCAGAGTTTCTAAACGGAAGAAGAAAGACGATTCTAGTGGGAGCAGTCCTCACTCGCCTTCGTTGCTAAAAAATCAAGACGTGGTTAACCTCATGGTTCAAGCTCTCGCCCAAAAGGAGCTTGGCCGTGCCTGTAATTCTGACGAAACCCCCGAGACCGCTCCGGAGGGTTGGTTCTGTTGCCATGAGAAGTACATCTCCAAGTCTCACTTGAGATTTCCTCTTCCGACCCTACTGCTTGATCTACTAGATCATTATCAGTTAGCCCTTTCCCAACTCTGTCCCTCGGTTATCCGGGTGATAAACGGCTTTATCACTAGGTCCAAAGAGGAGGGGGTTAGCGTCGGTCTTACCGAACTTATGAGCCTCTTTTCCCTGAAGGAAAGCGCCTCTAAGGAGGGTGGTACCGGGACCTACTACCTCCCTAGTCGTCCCAATCATGTTATCTTCAGATTCTCTAGTAGTGATGATGACTGGAGGAAGAAGTATTTTTACGTTAAAGTTGATCCTTCGACGGTTCCTGTGGGTCGGAACCTTAGGGTCACTTGGACTAATCCATCTGGTTAGGAATTCTAGGGATATGCTTTTTTCGTTTTATTCATTTATGGCCGAGTAACCTTTTGCTCTGATTTACTTGCAGAAATCGAAGATCCCCCGAAGCTCTCTACCAAGCTCACCAGGGCTCTATACCGCAAGTTGCAACAGAGTCCCTGTACCTGGGTGGCCTACACCACTTCTCGAATAAGTGCAGCCAGATTCCCAGATACCTACAACGCCTCTTTCCAAGATCCCATTCCTGCTGAGAACCTTGAGAGTGAGTTCTTGTCCGAACCTTTTCAATGATTTTATCGCTTTGAAGTTTTTAAACTTAAGGATTTCCATTGTTCCAGTTTCGGCAGGCGATTCGGTTGTATCGATCTCAACTGGTGCTAGTGCTTCGGGAACTGAAAAGTCTCAGCCAGGTGACATGACTCTGCGACCGTCATTCCGTTCTAGGGGTAACCCCTCTAAAGCTGCCAGTGCTTCTCGTGGAAGCGACAGGAACCAAGGAGGATCGTTCCTTATCTCAATGAAGGAAGTTTTGGACGACGGAGGATCCAAACCTGTTGTCGAGACTACTCCAACTGAGGTTGTAGCTCAGGATGCTGCTCCTCTCCCTGAGGTCCAGGTGCCGGAGGCTGACTACCAGGCTCCGAAGGGTACCTCTGAGATCGAGCCGTCGAGACACAAGAGGCCCAGGATCGATCAGGGCGGAGCTTCCATCCGTTCTTCTTCCTCGTCCTCTAGAGGAGGGACTGTTGGGTGGAGCTTTACCCATTCGAAGCCTGGGTCGATCCTGGATGACTCTTGGGGCCTAGCTGCGATAATGAGGCACCTGAAGAGCGTGGGATGTCCCCTTCCAGCGCTCAAGGACCTGACTAACCGAGATGAGTATCTCGATATTGCCCACTGTATGGGTCAGGTACGTGATCTCTATCTGTTATTTGTTTACATTCTTTGGAGACGATGATATATATATATATTTTCTTTGGATTTATTGCAGTTGGCTGGGGCTGTTAACAGGGCCCAGCTCAGGTTTGAGAATGCTCTGTGTGCTGCCCCCAATGCTGGTGAACTTGCTGAGGTTACCGAGATGGTTAAGGCAGCCAAAACCGATCTTGACCAAGCCCGGGTTCGAATTTCTGAACTCGAAGCCGAAGTGACGAGGCTAGGCTCGAAGGCCGATGCTCAGCAAGGAGAGATCGAGAGTCAAAAGCTCGATATCCAGGTGAAGAGCAGGAGGATCAATGATTTAGAGGCTGCTCGAAAGATAGCTGAGCATCAAGTACGTGAGCTCATTGCCTCATCCCGGGATAGCCAGAAGAACAAGGAAGCTGAAGTCAAGCTGGCTGTCAGGGAAGGGAAGAAAGAAGTCGCCGAAGCTTACGGCAAGATCCTGGTCTGTGTTAAGGAGAAGTTTGCTAGGAAGAAAGATGAGGTCGACGCTTTGGTGTACGCTCAGGAGCTCCAAGCTAATGCCGACCTCTTGAAGGATATGCTGAACAACAAGATCCAAAGCGTTGAAGAGGAGTACAACCAATTGGTGGCCTTATTACCAGAAGCGACAACTGCGTATGAGAAGGCTCAAGTCTCTGACTTCTCGGTCAGCAAGCTTCCTCTTCCCCAGATCTCGGAGAGTTCAGGTACTTTCGAGATTAACATGTTTAATCCATCCTTTTCTGGGGAGTATGGCTCTAATTTGGGTTTGATGGCTCCTGACTTAGCTCCAGTCGAGGCAGCAATAGGAGGTGACGGCAATGTGGTCGATGAGGGAGTTCCTGCCGGTGCTGGTGATCCGATTCAGGAAGAGAAGGAAGATTGAGAGCTACGGCTCTTTTAACTTTATGTTTTGTGTTTTTAAGACTTCGGCCTAAGGGCTTTGTTTCGTTATGTTTTGTGACTTAGTGCCTGAGGAGGCCTTTAAACCTTAACGCTTGCTGGATTTCAATAGCCTGGGGAGGTTTTTAAACCCTTTCTTATGTTTAAATCGTGGCTATTATTTCTGTTTTAAGTTTTTGAACTTAACCTCGTTTCATTTAATCATAGTGATTGCGAATCTCAGATGAGTTGTGTGCCGTCATCGTTGAGTCGGATTAGGACCTTTAGTCTTTATTTATGATAAGCATTTAGCTTAATGGATATTCGGTCGTGATAACCTTAAAGAGAAGTTCTTGATTTTAGCTCGGGGACCTGAGTCCGATTCGAAAGGTTCTGGGACCTGGTTGTTCAGGTTCGTAGGAACCTGGATTTAGATTTATAGGGACCTGAGTTAATTCGAAGGACTTCGAGGCCTTTGAAGTTTAACGGATGGAATTGAGGAATTTCAGGATTTTCCTGATTCTTTAGGATTTTAAGACCTTTCGATTTTGATAAGGGTTTCAAGACCTTTTGGTTTTGATTAGGATTTTAGGACCTGGTTGATTGTTAAGGATTTTGTTAAGTTGTAGGATTTTAGGACCTTGTGATTGTTAAGGATTTTGAGACCTTAGTTTATGTTAAGGATTTTAGGACCTTGCTGATTGTTAAGGATTTTAAGACCTTAGTTTATGTTAAGGATTTTAGGACCTGATTGTTAAGGATTTTAAGACCTTGTTTATGTTAGGATTTAAGACCTTTGTATTAAGGATTTTAAGACCTTTGGGTGTATTAAGGATTTTAAGACCTTAGGTTCAGGTTTTAGGGACCTGAATGTATTCGAGATTGTTGAGCTTAGGTCCCGATTTAGGGGGACCTAAATTTTCTTGGAGGGTTTTAAGACCTTTGATGTTTATGAAACTGAATCAATCGTTTTATTAATATCAGATATCAGAGAATACATGATTCAGATTATTTACACAGTAACTATTTTTAGGCTAAGTGTTCTTGGTAACACCTGCCCCTTTGGCTTAGGTGAGGAGGTTGGTGAGAAGAGGTTGGGGCTGCACTCATGACGGAGTTGCCTACGTACCCAGTCAAGGGATCAAGCCAAACGTAGTTCAGGGGTTTTAGGTACCTAATGATAGTATCTTTTGAGGTTCGTGGCATTCCACGATCGGATTTCAGGTACCCCGGTTCGTACCTTCTGGAGTTTGTAAACTCCGGGTCGTACTATGTGGATAATTCGGTAGGGTCCTTCCCAGTTGGTTCCTAACTTTCCAGCTCCCGGTTCCTTTGTTCCTTCGAACACTTTCCTAAGCACTAGGTCCCCTACGGCGAACTGTCGGGGCCTTACTTTGGAATTGTAGTGTCGTGCCATTGCTTGCTGATAATTTTGAATGCGAAGCAAGGCTTGGTCTCGTCTTTCCTCGATCAGTCGAGGCTATCCATCAGGAGCTGGTTATTAGCTGCGGGATTTGAGGTGCAGAGCTCCCGTCTGAGGCTACCTGCGGTGGTTTCTGCTGGGACGACAGCTTCCATCCCATAAGCTAAGGAGAAGGGAGTTTCCTCTGTAGCTTTTCGTGGGGTGGTTCGGCAGGCCCATAGTACTTCGGGTAGTTTTTCCGACCAAAGCTCCTTTTGGGCTCCTAGGCGTTTCTTGAGGTTTGCTAAAACTGATTTGTTGGCAGCCTCCGCCTGTCCGTTCCCTTGAGGTCGCCGAGGTGATGAGAAGGTGAGGCGGATGTTCCATTTATCGCAGAAACTTTTGAAGTCGTGGGATATGAACTGTCCTCCATTGTCGGTTACGATTTCGTATGGGACGCCATGCCTGCATACGATGTTTTTCCAAACAAATCCTTCGACCTCGAATCTGTTTATTTGTTGGAAAGCTTCAGCTTCAATCCATTTCGTGAAGTAGTCGGTTAGGACCAGGAGGTTTAGTAACTTCTTTCCTTTCCCTGAAGGTACTAATGGACCTATAATGTCCATAGACCACCTCATGAATGGGTAGGGAGCTGATATGTTAGACAGCTTTTCCGCTGGTTGGTGTATGATCGGTGCATGCCTTTGGCATTTGTCGCACGATGAGGAGTAGACCTCACAATCTGCGATAATGGTAGGCCAGAAGTAGCCTTGTCTTTTTATTCGGATGGCTAAGGCTCTGCCTCCGGAATGGTTTCCACAGGAACCGTCGTGCATTTCCTTCATGAGTTTCATAGCTACTAGGCCGTGAACGCATTTTAGGTAAGGTCCGGAGACACTTCGTTTGTGGAGGGCTGACTCGATTATACAGTATCTTGCTGCTAAAGCTTTGAGTTTTCGAGCCTCCCACTTGTTGGGTGGAATTTTTCCCTCTAGGATGTAATCCATGATCGGTATTCTCCAGTCTTCTCTCCCTACAACTTTGTTGTGAAGAGAGGAGGGAGATTCCTGTTCGGGACCTGGTGCCGTGGTGCCCCCGGAGATATTCGTTGGAGTAGGTTCTGGGTTCTGAGGAATATCTCCAATTTCCTCGTTATCCCCTGTGGTTTGTGTAGCGTTCCTAGATGCGTTTTTAAGAGCGGTGCGGCTTCTTGTTTGGACTTTATAGACAAGTGGCTCCGAGGTCTGGATGGTGCCCCCGGAGGTACTCGTAGAGTTAGGCTCTAGGGAGTCTGAACTTCGGTGAGTACCTTCACTTTTGTCGTTGTTTTCCGGGTTCTGGGTTGCTTTCCTGGAGGTGTGCTTTCTAAAGCTGCGTGTTCTAGTTTTCGGGAACCAGAATGTCGTGAAAACTTGGGTAGCTACCGTCGGGAGGCTGTTATCCTCTATTTTTTCCTTTGGTTTGCTATCCATCTCAGCCTTGGTAGCTATGTCGATACTTGGCTTCTCGATTCCTTCCACGGGTATAATTCGTTTTACGAGAGGGTCGGATGTGGAAGCTAATGCGGCGAGCGCGTCTGCTGAGGAGTTCTCCCCTCGTGGGATCCTCGTTAGCTCGAACTTGTCAAACTGCTTTGTGAGGTTTAGGACGACCTCGAGGTATGCCCCCATTCTTTCGTCCCTTGTTTCGTATTCCCCGTGAAACTGGCTAGCTACCAGCTGCGAGTCGCTGTAGGCGTTTAGCTCCCGAATTCCGAGGCTCAGGGCGAGCTTTAATCCAGCGATTAGTGCTTCGTACTCGGCCTCGTTGTTGGAAGCGTTAAATCCAAGTCTATAGGATTGTTCGATGGTTTCTCCGGCTGAGGAGGTTAGTCTTAAACCGACACCGGAGCCTTGCCTTGACGAGGCTCCGTCCACGTATAGGCTCCATTTCGGAACCTCTGTTTCCTGGTCTAGATGTTCGGATGCTAGCTCAATAACGAAATCGGCGAGGACCTGAGCTTTTGCTGCTGCTCGGGGTCTGTACTCGATGTCGTACTCGCTGAGCTCTATAGCCCATTTTGCTAATCGTCCGGATTGGCTAGGGCTATGCAGAATCGTCCGTAATGGTTGTGAGGTCATTACGATGATCGAGTGCGATTGGAAATAAGGTCGCAGCTTCCTGGCAGCTGTCACGACTGCTAGGGCTAGTTTTTCCATGGTGGGATATCTCGTCTCGGCGTCTATTAAGCTTTTGCTAGTATAATAGACAGGTCTCTGTTCGTTTTGTTCCTCTCGTACTAGCACTCCGCTGACTGCAGCTGCCGACACGGCGAGGTACAGGTACAGTGGTTCTCCTACTACAGGTTTGGATAGTATCGGAGGTTCCGAGAGGTAAGCCTTCAGCTGTTTGAAGGCTTCTTCGCACTTTTCATCCCATAAGAACTTCTTATTATTTTTCAGAAGTTTATAGAATGGAAGGCATTTATCGGTGGACCTGGAGATGAATCGATTTAGTGCTGCGATCCGTCCGGTCAATCTTTGTACCTCTCTGGTCGTTTTAGGTGATGGCATTTCCAGGAATGTCGCTATTTGTTTCGGGTTGGCTTCGATGCCTCTTTCGGTTACGAGGTAACCTAGGAATTCGCCGGAAGGTACTCCGAAGGTACACTTAGCTGGGTTTAGCTTCATGTCGTATTTGTTGAGGATTTCGAAACATTCTCTTAGATGGGAGATGTGGTCCTCCCCCTTTGAGGATTTGACTAACATGTCGTCGATGTAGACTTCCATGGTTTTTCCGAGTTGTCCAGCGAACATTTTATTTACTAACCTTTGATAGGTAGCTCCCGCGTTTTTCAAACCAAACGGCATGACCTTGTAACAATAGGTTCCTCGTTCAGTTATGAATGCGGTTTTCTCTTGATCCTCAGGATCCATCATAATCTGGTTATATCCTGAAAAGGCATCCATAAAGGACAAGAGCTGGTGTCCAGCCGTTGCTTCGACCAAACGATCGATATGAGGTAACGGGAAGCTGTCCTTAGGACAGGCTTTGTTTAAATCGGTGAAGTCTACACAGATTCTCCATTTCCCATTCTTCTTTTTTACTACCACTGGGTTAGCTAGCCAATCGGGGTATTGTACCTCTCGGATGGACCCGGCCTTTGTTAGTCGATCGACCTCGTCGTTGACAGCTTGGGCTTTTTCTAGACCTAGCTTACGACGTTTCTGTTTGATCGGTTTAAAAGTAGGGTCTACATTGAGCTTATGAGTGGTGACATTTGCATCTATGCCTTTCATGTCGCTGGTGGTCCATGCAAAGGTTTTGATATTCTGTTTTAGGAATTCGACGAGCTCCTTTTTGGTTTCGAGAGGTAGCTCGGATCCGATGCTCACCTGTTTCTCAGGATTTGAGTCGTCGATGCTAACTTTTTCGGTGAGGTTCTTAGGGGGACCTCGGATATTTCGTTGCATTTCGCGACTCTCCTGGATCTGTAATTGCTATTGGGGGGATTCTTTTATGATCTCGAATCCTCCCAGGTAACAGATCCTTGAAATCTTTTGGCTACCGTGTATGGTAGCTATTCCGTTGGTTGTTGGAAATTTCACGCATTGGTGATAAGTTGAAGCTACTGCTTTCATCTTATGAATCCAAGGCCTTCCGAGGATTGCGTGGAAAGGGGATGGTTTGTCGACAACTATGAAGTTGGTCATTTTCATGACTCCGCCAGCTATAATTGGGAGCTTAATTGTTCCCAATGAGGTGGCTGTTTCACCTGAGAAACCTACGAGGTTGGATTTCTGGTCGACAATTTCGTAGTCGTCTATTTCCATTCCCTTTAGTGCGTTGTAGAAAATAAGATCGACGGAGCTTCCGGTGTCGATCATGAGCTTAGGTACCTCGTACCCTGCTATATTTAATGTTATGACAAGGGCATCGTCGTGAGGTCTATCGAGGTCTAATGTCTCACTCTCCCAGAAAGAGATCTTAGTGTTAGACTCAGGCTTGGTCGGTTTGGACTGAGTGTTTGACACAGCTTTCCGTACGTGACTTTTAATAGAGTTAACGGAGTCTTGACACACATCGGACCCTCCAAGGATGTAATCGATCCTTGAGCCAGGGCTCGATTGGGGAGGTGGTTTACTCAAGAGGGCCTCGATTTGTAGGCTTTTTCCTTGTGGAAACTTTCCAAGGATCATATCGACTCTCTTTTTGGGAGCTGGGGGTGGTGAGTCTGTTTCTTTTTCAGGTGACCTCTCGCGTTTTGGAGAGCTATCTCTGGGACCTCTCTTCTGATAAGGTTGTGGCTTTTTGAGGTCCACATCTTTTATTTCTCCGGCTGCGAATTTAGCAGCCAGTTGTCGTTGGAGGTCCCAACATTCTTCGGTTGAATGTCCCTTTCGATCGTGGTAAGAGCAATGTTTGCTCTCGTCATAACCTTTGGACCAGGGGGCTTTAGCTGTCGCGGCGACAGGTTTTTCTTCCTTGTCTTCCTCGACTACGTAAGAATGTTCTCCCTGGGTCTGATTATTTCGGGAGCTACCTCTTTTGTGAGGTCCCTTTCCATCGGAGGCTTCGCCTTTCGGGTGACTCTGGGGTTTTCTGTGGAGCTTATCTAATGCTGCCATTTCCTCCTCCAAGGTAATGTATCTAGAGGCCTTATGGAGGGCGTCATCGATAGTTGGAGGGGGATTTAGCGTTAGCTCCGAGAAGAAACCTGATTTATACCAGAGACCTCTCCTAAGAGCCTCAATGGCTACCTGATCGTTGGGATTCGAGAGTTTAGTTCTTACTGCTCTGAACTTTTCGATGTAGACTCGCAGTGAGTCTCCCAGTCCTTGTCTGATCTTCCAGAGGTCAGCCTCAGACGCTTGTTTCAGGATGTGAGTTGAATATTGCTTCATAAAGGCGTTAGCCAATTGATCGAAACTGTCTATAGAGTTCGGCTCGAGGCTGGAGAACCATTCGAGAGCTGTTCCGATCAGGTTTTCGGCAAATGTTCTGCAATATCCTGCATCACACTCTTCCTTTGTGAAGTGAGCTTTAACGATAGCTAATCGGAAGGCTCTTAAATAGGCCTTTGGGTCTGCGTTCCCATCGTATTCAGGAATCTTAATTTTTCGAGTATCTCTTATGTAAGAGTTGGCAATTCTATCGGTGAACGGAGTTCCACGAGTCTCCTCAATTAAGCTCTCGATTTCGGGAGCTGAGCTCGTTACCTTGTGAACTTGAGCTCCCAATTTCTGGAGAGCTGCGTGGGTTCGCTCCATGTACCTGCGAATTGCGTCAGGTCCCTCGAAGGGAAGGACATTTGGGTCATTATCAGATACTCGGCGAGCAGGTTCCTGGTGAGACCGAGCTCGGTCGTCTTCCCAGCTAGCTGGCGAAATAGGTCGCTCATTGGTCCTTAGGCTCCGAGCGAGGTTAGTGCGGAGAGCTGCAGGATCAGCATCCGTCCTTTGGTATTCGTCTGTGCTTGGGGTTGAAACCCTAGCTTGAAACACTGAAGCTGATGTTCTGGCCCCCGGACGGTATGTTGGTTCCTGCTCCAGACCCGGAAGGAGGTGGCGGTGGAGGCAAACGGGTGCTCCCACCGGTGTTTCGATCAGGCATGGAGCTAGTTGTAGCTACATTGCTCCCCATGGTGCTGGTGATAGGAGGGGTAAACGCAGGAGCTGTCCTAGCGCGAGGCGTTTGGAAAGCAGGTTCCTGCCCTTCTGCACCTGGGCTATCAGGGGAGAAGTTCAGGCGCTCTCTAGGGAAGGAAGGGTCAGCTAACCGTTCATGGAAAGTGACTCCTCTTCCCTGGTGGACGGACGGTTGGGTCGTTGCGGATTGAGATCTGGTTATCTCTTCGAACTGTTGCTGCCGTTCGGCTAACTGTTGCACCGTTCGCTCGGTCTCTTGAGCTTTGTCCACTAACTGGAGCATCATCCGACGGATCTCAGAAAGCTGATCTTCCGTTTGGTTCGGAGCGGATTGATGCGATGGGTTATTGAGGGCTGAGGACCCAGAGTTGGTCCCTCCGGAGGCTCTCGGGTTATTTGCCCCCGGAGCAGTGCGATTCGGTGAGCTATTGCTCTGGTTCGATTGATCGGGGTTAGATGGATTCGTTCCGTCTAATGGATTCATCCTTTAAGCTTTAGAGAAAGGGATTCGATTATTTGTCCCCACAGACGGCGCCAATTGTGAGAGACAAGGTTTCACTTCTTAGATTTAGGTTAGGTCAAGAGAGATGAATGAGAATCGTGGGCTGAATCCCGTAAATAAACTTGAAGAATGAATATGATTTTATTGATGAGTTGAAAGATGATGAATACAAAGGAATGTATCTTGAGATGATTGCTAAAGAATACGTAATGCTTTTAATCTAGTACAAAAGTTGATATATGGAAAAGAGATCCCTTGTCTTTTATCTTCTCCATCTTTATATAGTCTAGGTTTCGTTGGCAACCCTTCAACTGTTCTCCTAGATATTTGGCTTCAATTACGGAGCTCGCTTTAGGCTCCTCTTGACCGAGTCTCTTAAGGTGTTAGCTCACTTTCTGTCGTGACCTCTGCTATGATGTCTCCCAGGTCCAGTCGTCAGCTCGGCTTTCAGCTCCCTTTGTTATGATGGGCTTATCGCAACCCACATGCTAGCTCACGCTTATCGGTACCTCACCTGAGGGTCATATTCGGGTCCAACAGGACCTTCCATGTGATTTGATAGAGGAGATACTTTGTCGCGTTCCGGCTACATCTCTGAGGCATTTACGATCTACTTGCAAACAATGGAACTTATTGTTCAACAACCGGAGATTCACAAGAAAGCACTTCGATAAATCCCCAAAGCAGCTTATGACTCTCATGTTGAACGAGTCTATGGTTTGTTCGACGAGAGTTAATCTCAATGGAGTTCCAGAGGTCACAAGCGAACTTAGCCTAGTTGACCCTCTTTATAGTAGTTTAATAGATCATGAGTTCGATATTTATGAAGTCTTTCACTGCGACGGCTTATTATTATGCATCAACGAAGACAACACTAGACTCGTGGTCTGGAACCCGTGTACTAGTCAAGCTAGGTGGATCCAACCCAAAACACGTGTCAGCAGCCATGCTCTTGGATCCTACCATGGTAATAGCTATAAAGTATTGAGCTACCACCCTGACTTCGCAATCTTTGAGAATAACTCTAATTCATGGAGGAGTCTTGATATCACCCCCGACTGCACCATAGAAGATTCTGAACAGTTCATGTCTTTGAAAGGAAAAACGTACTGGTTTGCTTGTGATAAAAAAGATGAGCGTCCCATCAGCATATTCTTACTCAGTTTTGATTATACAAGTGAAACGTTTGAACGTCTACGTCTTCCGTGCCAGAGTTTTCTCTATGAAACTATGTCTATGTCCGTTGTTAGAGAAGAGAAGCTTTCTGTGTTGTTACAGCGAGATTATACGTCAAGGACAGAGATATGGGTGACAAATAAGATTGGTGAGACCAAAGAAGTCTCGTGGAGCATGTTCCTAGCACTGGATTACTCGCCAGCTGGACTTCATCTTCGGGATACCGTAAGTTTTTTGGTCGAAGAGGAGAAGAAAGTCATCGTGTGTTGTGATAGATACTTGGAAGATGAATTCCACGGCAAAAAGTTGATTCACATTGTTGGAGAGCAAAATCAAGTCAGAGAATTTGATTTTGGAGAAGCCAAACAGTGCCCGATTTTGTTTAATTATGTTCCAAGTTTGACACAAATCCACCAAGGTGTAGGTGTGGGAGGGAAAAGAAAAAGAGATACAATTAACGGACAATATGCTGGAAGATGGTCCAAGCTTTTTTACAGAGTTTAGTGGTTTTGTTTTTGATGGGCACAAGTTCTGTTGATTTTAGTTTAGTGGTATTTTTTTATACTACGAAATGTTTCAAGTGAGTTATACATACTTGTTGCTATTGCATTACTTTTCATCATTTTTTTGTATCGTTATATGATCAGGATTCAGGAAAGATCTCTCAGGTTCCAGATCTTTCTTTGACATAATTTACATGCAGGTTTGCATGCTTCTTTAGCGTAATAAATTCAAAGATATAGAACACGACTGACCTAACTGAATTATGTACAAGAATTAGTGAGACCCAAAAAAAAAAAAGACAAAGAACTTTTACAAATAAGTTTGTGGGGTTTCTCTCATAACAGAAAAGTCTACCAAGTGGCAAAAAATAATGTGTGCAAGAATCCAATTAAGAATAACAACAAGTCTGAAAAGAATGATTCTGTCATGAAACTCCGTAAACAACATGAACCGTCGTCACTTTGATCATCTCGTCCTCTGCATTAGTCATTAGTAATTTTTTAAAACATGATTACCAAAAAAACATGAGCGAACAGTTTAAACGTATAGATGTGGAGAAATCGCATGTTAAACCAAGACCAGCCCATTTAATTTATGTCCAGCTTTTTTTTTTCTTCCGTTCCATACAAATACGTTGGAAATATGCAGTTATCAGTGGGTTTTGAAGCATTCTAAGACATAACGTGAACGTAACATCAATTATCAGTGGACGTGACTACTGACATACCAATTGTTGATATTGATCTCATCTTGCAGCAACAAAATGATGAAACAGTCACAGGAAGTCTCCCTACAACTTCTGTTAGTGTGCCTCATGTTAACTCTCAACCAGAGTTGAACATGAACATTCAGGATGTTCCACGCTTGCACTCGGACTTGATAGCGGATTCTCAGGAACCATATGTTTCTACACATGCCCCTATGGAATGCCAAGATATTCAAGTCTCAACGATCACCACTAGTTCCTCTACCCCACAGGTTCAAGAGGATAACCAAATAGCATCGCCAACTTTAGCCAAGATTTTATCGCCATTAGTAGATATTGAATCTACTCCGATTTCAGCATCTATTATGGAGACTTCTCCATCCAACATTATCAACAAGGAGGTCCAAAATTGTTGATCCTTTACACACATTGGCTCAAGCAAGTGGATTTGAGAGTCCTTCTCGGTTCACTGCGTTAGGTGATGTGGAAGAGGCCCCAGATGAACCAATGAGCTCGCTCGGTTTGACAAGGGGTTTGAGGGAGATTAGACCTCCTAAAAAGTTCCAAGATTTGGAATGGAAAACTGCACGAGGGAGAGGTAAGCGCGGCTGTCGCGGCCGTGGTAACACTCGCTAGTAGCTCTTTTTCATTTCTTTTTTGGTTTTGACTCTCTCATGCCTTGAATGTTTCATAGGTTTGAGATGTTATTCGTCATGAATTGTATTCGTGCAAATTTTTTCTCACTATAAGGTCTACACTCTTATCATGTAAACGTTTTTATTTTAATTGAAAGCCCTTTGTTAAAAAAAAAAATATCAATTATCAATAGTTTATGATTAGTCACAGAAGAGGTAACGTTCCATTTATCGGATGAATCTTTTCACAGCTCCAATACATCCCTCGCATGACCTAGCCACTCAGAGAACAAAGGAATACAACAGAAAACAGAAAAACTAAGTTAGCGCAACCGTACAACAAAGTTTTTACAAGAACATTTATTAATAAGCATATCACATTGCTTTCGATCTAAAAGAGTTGTGTTCTGTATATTTTTCTCATATTGTAATTGCTTCTTCTTTATATTAAATACAAAATATTTGAAAAAAAAAATTGCTTGCTTTAATTCATACTTGATTAATAAAAACTTTGAAAGTGATATCAGTAATATATATGTTTTACCGCCGTCGCATTAGAGCATTATTATCAGGGTCTCTCAAGTGGGTTGTTTAAATTAATTGTGATTAGAAAAAATAAAAATTACCTATTTATCATAAAGACGTCGCTTAGAGCACTTGCAATGGTCATGCCCACATTGGACCAACTTACCCAACCAAATTTTCCCTCACCCAACCAAATGACTTCTCCTCTTCAAAGTTTCGAACCTCTTGAATCACTTGAATAAAAGCCTTCCCTCACCCAACCAAATGACTTGGACCAACTTACCATTTGCAAGAATTCACCTGATGTTTTGTGCTTAATGAATGTGAGAGTTGGTTGATTTGAATGTGTGGATGCATGATGATGAGTGTAGGGATGAA
Source organism: Brassica napus (assembly GCF_020379485.1). Classification (NCBI taxonomy): domain Eukaryota; kingdom Viridiplantae; phylum Streptophyta; class Magnoliopsida; order Brassicales; family Brassicaceae; genus Brassica; species Brassica napus. Next base: position 28,010 of record NW_026014599.1, read on the forward strand.
AAGAGTTCAGATAGACCTAGAGAAGCTAGAGTGTAATAAGAGAGTGTGCTCGTGCTGGATTAGATGTTGAATCGAGTACTAGTTGTGTTTCTTTTGGCTATGAGCTCCCACCTTCAAACCTCTCTCCCTATGAGTTCTAGAAAGTTCACTTGTGGACAAGTAAAAGAACAAGTTTGGGGGAGTTGATATCTTGCATATTTTCATTATCTTATCCATTCATCCATGTGCATTTTGATCATATAGACTAGGATTTAGCCATGTTTAGGTTACATTCTGCATACATGAGTCTCTATCAGGTGTTGGAGTGCCACATGGAGTTCCTGGAGACACTTGGGTGCATTTGGAGCTCAAAGGAGGTGATTAGAGTGATCTTTGGACGAGCACTGCCTGGAGCGACCAGCCCAGAGCGACTATCTCAAGTCACTCCAGCCAGAGCGACCTACCGGAGCGACGCCATGAACTCGCTCGCCCTATACGCTTCGGAGCGACCTCATAGAGCGACAAGGCGAAGTCGCTCCAGCTCCTAGAGCGACCAGTTCAGAGCGATAAGGCGAAGTCGCTCCAGCTCCTAGAGCGACCTCACCACAGCGACCAGTTCAGAGCGACACAGCCAGGTCGCTCGCGAGGAACGACCCGGGAGCGACGTCTTCGGAGCGACACAGCCAGGTCGCTCGCGAAGAAACGACCCGGGAGCGACCTCTCGCAGCGACGTGCCGAGGTCGCTCCACGTCTATTTGTTTGGCCGAATTCATGTTTTCTCAAGGGCCTTTTGGTCATTTCATTATGCACGTTTTTATTTTCTAAACCTATGTTTTAATACTCTGTAAGCCACCAGGAGGCAGAGCTATCTTTGTTCTGAAGAAAACCACCAAAAACCTTGAAAAAGGGGATCTCTTTGATTCATTGATCAGATGTTCTACTGTTGATTTCTATTCTATTATCTGTATTTTCTCTAAATGATTAATCTGAAATCTAATATGGGTTTAAGAGGAATCATGGAGATTAGTGAGTAATCACTTTTTGAATTCATGGGTTAGGGAGATTAAGGGTGATTAGGTTAGTTCTAGGATGTTTTAGTGTAGATCATTCTTGTTCCTTGCTAGTAGAGTATTCTTAATGCATCTTCTGAGTTGGCCACTCAAAAGTTGATCAATAGGCATTTCCCACCCGAAAGGTGTTTGATGAAATGCCTGAGACAACTCTCCTAGGCTTTTAGTATACTTTGCCAAAGACATTTGTTGTTAAAGATGCTAAGATAGCTAATAGACTTGTTAGTAATGATTGCTTTCATATTATTCAACCAAAGACATTTGATGTTTGAGATATGTTAGCAAATGAGCATTCATCTAGACATAGAGCTCGCTTAGAATTGTGTCTAGGCTTAAGGTTGATAGTTTGATTGATCGTTTGCCATCCTTAGTTCGATACTTGATCACCCAAGGTCTAATCCCTCTGCCCATGAGTTCTCTTTTCCTTTAGTCAAGAAAGTATCATTCTGTTATTGCTTTCTAGTTTTAGTCATAGCTTAAAACCCATCTAAATCATTGGTTGCACTTAGATTAAGTGAGTACTTGCATTCTCAGTGCTTTGATATCCCTCAGAACTGGTTCGACAATCACTATACTACAACATTTGTCTTAGGAGCCTTGAAAACTCCTAACATCATCTCTTAACTTTTAACTAAAAAAACTAAGAATCGGTTCTTAAAATTCTTATTTAAGAGCCGGTTCTTAGCTTTTTTAGTTAAAAGTTAAGAGACGGGTTTTTATATTCCGCTAAGAACTCCACCTTAAGAACCCCCGATAATCATGCTCTTAGAGCATCATTATCGCACAAACCCTTAATGGATTTCTTATTTATTTATTTTTTTCGTTTTTGTCTGATTAAAAAAAAATAAAAAAGAATCAATCGTGGGCCGCCACGTGTCAGTGGGTCCCGCGAACAGTTGAAAAAACCCACCGAAAACGTCTCTTATTTGGCGACTTGGGCATACGGTTTTTGTTATTTTGTGCCCCTCTTGTACTTTTTGCTTAAGAGACCTTTTTTTTTACAGGGATAAAGATGCTTTAAGATGATTTTATTTTTTACCAACATAATTGATAACCTACCCTTTTCTTGTCTTAAAATTGTTGTTTTTGTTCACATATATATATATATATATCATTCACTCTTGTTTTTCAGGCTCCACTCTGAGAAAGCATCCCTTGCATGAGAAAGGCCAAAGATCACCAGAAAGGTTGGATACTCTGTCATGTATCTTTTTTCTGATCCTTATCTTTGTGTTGGATATGTATTTACTATTTAGCTGTCTTGTTCTTTTTTGTGTTGGATATGCCGTCGCAGTGAAAGACTTGATATCCAGAAAATAGGGTGGGGCACATGCCACACCCTCTAATACACTAACACTGGGACTGCCCCTGGTTTTGATCTTCTTTTTTTTTTTTCATATTTCCCGTGAGAACAATGACAAGACAGATTTTTTGGCTAAAGAGACCACTTATGGGAATAGTGCTTATGAGAAACTTTTAAAACATATATGGGATTTCCCGAATGTATTTGATACATATTCCAGATTAGAACTCGTCTTTGATGTTTTATAATTTACAACCAAATTTTATAATACGACTGTTAAATATTATTGACTCTAATTTACCGAAATTGTTCGCTCAAAACAAATAAATAAAATAATAGTGATTTTATAAAATCGATACTGAATTAATTTATATTGATAAAAAAAAATATAAACCATATAGGAAAAGGAATGAGGAAAAAAGTCGTATATATTAATCTTGTAAGAGTGAGCAAACGAAAACCCTAAATAACAATTCAAGCCACCATCTTAAGACTCACGATGATGAGAAAAAACACATTAAAGATGTCGGACCTTCCATGTGATTTGATAGAGGAGATACTTTGTCGCGTTCCGGCTACATCTCTGAGGCATTTACGATCTACTTGCAAACAATGGAACTTATTGTTCAACAACCGGAGATTCACAAGAAAGCACTTCGATAAATCCCCAAAGCAGCTTATGACTCTCATGTTGAACGAGTCTATGGTTTGTTCGACGAGAGTTAATCTCAATGGAGTTCCAGAGGTCACAAGCGAACTTAGCCTAGTTGACCCTCTTTATAGTAGTTTAATAGATCATGAGTTCGATATTTATGAAGTCTTTCACTGCGACGGCCGTGGTAACACTCGCTAGTAGCTCTTTTTCATTTCTTTTTTGGTTTTGACTCTCTCATGCCTTGAATGTTTCATAGGTTTGAGATGTTATTCGTCATGAATTGTATTCGTGCAAATTTTTTCTCACTATAAGGTCTACACTCTTATCATGTAAACGTTTTTATTTTAATTGAAAGCCCTTTGTTAAAAAAAAAATATCAATTATCAATAGTTTATGATTAGTCACAGAAGAGGTAACGTTCCATTTATCGGATGAATCTTTTCACAGCTCCAATACATCCCTCGCATGACCTAGCTACTCAGAGAACAAAGGAATACAACAGAAAACAGAAAAACTAAGTTAGCGCAACCGTACAACAAAGTTTTTACAAGAACATTTATTAATAAGCATATCACATTGCTTTCGATCTAAAAGAGTTGTGTTCTGTATATTTTTCTCATATTGTAATTGCTTCTTCTTTATATTAAATACAAAATATTTGAAAAAAAAAATTGCTTGCTTTAATTCATACTTGATTAATAAAAACTTTGAAAGTGATATCAGTAATATATATGTTTTACCGCCGTCGCATTAGAGCATTATTATCAGGGTCTCTCAAGTGGGTTGTTTAAATTAATTGTGATTAGAAAAAATAAAAAATTACCTACTTATCATAAAGACGTCGCTTAGAGCACTTGCAATGGTCATGCCCACATTGGGATCCTTGGCAATTGTTTAATATATTTTTTTTTTGTTTTTTTTTTGTTTGAACAGTGAAGGATTCGAGTCCAAAAAGCTCGTCCAATGGTGATCCCGAAGACGGAGTCCTTAGCAAGAAAATATTATTATTTTTTTGTAAAAAAAGTAAAATTGAAAATTTATTAATTTCATAATTAAAATAAAAGGTACAAGGATTCAATTTAAAGATACAAGGATTAAAAGATACAAGGTTTAAATATAAAGATACTAATTATTAATCTTCATCGCCAAATTTATTCCAAATGTTTTCGATCAAATCATTCTTCAATCGTTCATGAGTTTGCCTATCACGAAGATCATTTCGGTTGGGAAATATATTATTGAGAATTGTCGGGATTTCGTTTAGTGTAGGGTTTGCGTTTAGGACCTCCGAAGTTCTGGAAGATGCTCCTTCTTCAAATTCTGAAATATCGTACCGCATTGAATAACCATCTCGTTCATCTTCAACTATCATATTGTGTAGTATGATACATGCTCTCATTATCTTTCTTATCTTCTCTTTGGCCATCGTACGAACCGGGTTTTTCACAATCGCAAACCGAGCTTGCAATACTCCAAAAGCACGCTCGACATCTTTTCGGATTGATTCTTGAACTTGAGCAAATAACTGTTGTTTAGGACTTTGAGGGAGTGTGATACTTTGGATAAATGTTGACCATTTTGGATATATACCATCTGTGAGGTAATATGCCAACTAATACATGTGGTTGTTGACCATGTACCTCACCCTGGGAGCTCGACCTTCTAAAAGGTCATCAAACAGAGGAGATCGATCGAGGACATTAAGATCATTTAAGGTACCTGGAAGACCAAAAATGCATGCCAAATCCAAAGATCTTGTGAAGCTACGGCCTCTAAGACAATAGTCGGTTTTCCGTGGCGACGGGCGTACTGTCTTTTCCAAGCGGTTGGACAATTTTTCCACTCCCAGTGCATACAGTCAATGCTCCCGACCATCCCAGGAAACCCTCGTTTCTCTCCCATATCGAGTAGCCGTTGAAGATCCTCTGCTGTGGGTCGTCGCAGATACTCATCTCCGAATAACTGTATTATCCCATCAGTGAAATGATGTAAACAAGAAAGTGCAGTGCTCTCACCAAGTCGGAGATATTCGTCAACCGTGTCAGCCGAATTTCCATAAGCAAGTAGACGAATTGCTGCCGTACATTTTTGTAGTGCAGTAAGACCCCACCTACCCGTTGCATCTTTTCTTTGCTGGAAGAATGGAAAGAATTGTTCAAGGCCATCGACAATACGTATGAATAATCCCTTATTCATGCGGAATCGGCGTCTGAAAGTTTGTATCGAATATATCGAATGGTCGTCGTTGAAGTAGTCATTGCTTAGCTGGTGCTGTCCTCCTTCGCGGTGTCGTTCAGTATAACTACGGGTCCTTTGCGGTATGGGTTCGGCCTCAACTATATCGTCGTAAATTTCGTCAATGAAATCTTCGATAATATCATCCAATCTCTCCTCGATTTCATCATTTTCATCAGACGAAGCATGTTGATGAGATGGATACAAAGGATTGAGAGAAGCAAGTAGCAGAAAAATATTACAATGGTTTTCGTTCCAAAATATTACAACGGTTTTGGTGATAAGGTTTTTGATGTTGAGGAGAAAGAGATACATATCCGACTACTTATACTACAAGAAGGGAAAACCCGTGACTTATGAGCAGGAACTACATGCCAAAATGCTCTCAGTACTCTAAATCCACCCGTGACAACTCCGCATTAGCTAAGGAACAAAAGAACTCCTATCCTCCCGTGACAACCTGCAACAACACGTTTAAAAAATGGTTAGTTTAGCTGTAACAACTAAGCAAGTTCACACATCACACAACAAGTACTAACTTTTCCTGCAAGTGACCTCAAACAACACACAGTATACATCATAACATTTCAGACATAAGCTTCATTTTTAGTGTTGTTTCGATCTCAGACAATGGCTCTTTCTTGGCCAGCAAGCGATCAAGGAGTTTATTTCTAGACAGTTTTTCCTTAAGTTCCAAAACGCCTTGTAGCTTAGACAACTCCTCATCTCGACCACTCTTCTTCTTCTTACTGGCACCTTTCGCAGCCTTTACCCCGACTGGTCTATCCTCATCTTCTCCAACAACATTTTCTTCTGCTCCGTCAAGATCCACCACTGGCCTCCGCTTTTCCTTTCCACCATCCTTAGCCATATAAGTGGAGGCCCATTTCTGCTCATGCCTGAGCTCTCTCCAGCAGTGATCGAGTGTGAACTTGGTATCGTACTTGGTGAAGAATATGTCGTAAGCAGCTTTGATCACATCATCATCATTTTGGCCGCTTCTCTGCTCCCTCAGCGCATGGTTGTAGCAACCAGTGAATCTGGATACTTCATGATTGATCCTAGACCACCTCTGCTTACAAGAAGTAACCTCTCGCGGTACTTCCCCAACGAGCTGAGGGCTGGCGTTGTAGTAGTCTACAATACGCTTCCAGAAAGCAACAGCTCTCTGCTCGTTGCCTACGAGAGGGTCCTTACTGGTGTTAAGCCAAGCACCAATAAGGATCCTATCCTCTTTGGGTGAATATTTCCTTCTATCTGCAAAGGTCTTAACAGACTCCTCAGGGACTTGCCTACGAGACTGACCAGGGACTTGCCTACGAGACTGACCAGGGACTTGACTAGGACACTCAGGAGGGATTTGGCTAGAACACTCAGGAGGGATTTCGCTAAGAGAATCATCAGGAGCTTGAGACCCGAGCCAAAAAGGCTCGGGTGATTCAAGATCTACTGGCATTTGACTGTACAGCAGGTGTCTATAACCCGACATGGCTGTAAAAATGCTCTGTGTTACTCAAGTAGTTACACAGAGCCTTAAGTAATACATGTTCCAATTTATTATACAATAATAGCCTATCAAATCTGAGCGGTTAGGAAGATAGGAAGCAAACTAAAAGCAATTTAACCAAACACCATTCAAAATCAGTACCAAAATTAAATCCTATGTACTATAGCAATTTAAACGTAGAACCTTTAAAACCAATCAAATCACACGGGTTGGGAAGATATAAAGCAAATCAGTAGCATTTATTAATCTACAATACTATTTGAATTTTTTTTTTACGGAATATACATTGTCAAGTGATAGAAAAGAAAAGCAGAGTACCTTTACTTTTTTGGCCATTGGACAGGTGATAGAACACTCCCCCATTGAAGCCTTTGAAGCTACTCCTGCAAACAAGTAACATTAGGCAGTCAAATGTTTTAATACAAACGCATAAACTGAAAATGAAATCCAAATAAGTCGAGAACTTACCATGTAGAACCAAGATTACCAAACCTATGACCACTAGCAGGCACACCATTAGCTTAACTCGTGTGGTATCCTTTCTTGCGTCGTACACAGTCTTCTCTAGCAGCAGCAGCTTCTTCTCTCTCTCTGCAACTGCTTCCTTAAGCCGTCTTATCTCCGTCTGAAAGTCCCTCATCTCCTCCATGACCGCGTCATCCCACCACTTCCAGATGTGAGTGGCTCCATCAACGACATTGTTGCAGGTGAAATACCTACGGCCTGGATCTTTTTCCGTGTAGGCTGTAGCAACAACCGGCTCACTCCCACAGTAGCAGATCGTCGGGATGCCATCATCCCCCTCAGGTTGAGGTTGGTTCTGAAACGGCTCTCCATTATCGAAGCTACTCTGAGCTTCATCGGCGTACAACTGAGCTTCAGCGTCGAGAAGTGAGGTGATGTCGATGGACGTTGATGATGAGGATGGCTGGCTATAGCTATACCTTCCCATTTTCTTTAACCTGCAAAGAAAGAGACAAGCAAAAAGCAAAGATTAGGATTGATTTTAAAAACAATAAGAAAGACGAACACCATTCGACACTAAATAGAGTCGCAACCCTAAATCGAATGGAAAAAATGCACAATTTACAAATCCGTAAATCGATCGAGACCCAAAAGGGTTTTCAAATCCCTAAATCGATCGAGACCCAAAAGGGTTTTCAAATCCCAAAATCGTTAGAGACCCAAAAGGGTCTTCAAATCCCTAAATCGATCGAAAACTAATCGAAACCTGATTTAAACGGAAAATAATCGATTGAAACAAAACAAAATCGATTGAAACGAAAGCAAATCGATTGAAAATAAAAAATCCCCAAATCGCAGATTTTTTTCGAACCCTAATTTTGATACGAAACGATTCCAACTCTATTGAATATAAATGGAAACACTCTAGTTCGATTAATATAGAAAAAAACGCTTCTACTTACCTTGACGATCAGACGGAGTTGAATCGCGAAGGTGGGATCCGACAATCGCCCTATAGAGTTGAGAGGTTTTTTTTTTTCTTTGCTTTCGTCGAAATGACGATTTTTTTCTCGCCAAGACCAAACACATTCGCGCCTCCGTCCAATCTATTTCCGCCACGTCGTCCACGGACCGGGTCCGTCAAGATGCCATTTAATCCGTCAAATGGGCTGGGTTTATATTAGTTAAAAATACAAAAAGTGCAACGGACCGGACTGACGGATTCGTTGTCATGCCCCGTTACAAGTGCTCTTATTAGTTAGGAGGAGGAAGAGACGTTGCTTAGGGGACACGCATCACACCTGGAAGTCTCCTACTCTCTTTCTTCTCTATCTCTCTCCCGTCTTGGTTTGGTGAAATCCGTGGGTTTGGAATCCAAATCGTCGTGATTGATCGTCGAGGACGAATCAGTGGGCGATTCCGTTAGCTATGGTGGGGTGGGTGATAGCGTTACACGGCGGCGCCGGAGCCATTCCGATCAATCTCCCTGACGAGCGACGTATCCCTCGCGAGACCGCCCTCCGTCACTGCCTCGATCTCGGCGTTCCGCCCTCAAATCCGGCAAACATCCACTTGACGTCACCGAACTCGTCGTACGCCTCTCTCTCTCTCTCTCAGTCGGATCGTTTTGTGATTCGGTTATCATATAGTTTTGTAGCTATCGATGAGGAAACTGATTACTAGGAGACGAAATAGATAGTCAACGGTTTTAGTTTCTGAGTTATGGTGTACACTGCTTAATCTGAATCTGAAACTATCAGTTTTTTTCTAGGTTCTGGTTAAGCTTAATATTGAGTTCTCTTTTACTTTTTCTTGCACATGCATTCTTGCTTGTCTTGATGGGTATATGAACATAGCAATGGATCAGACAGAGGAGTATGTCAACGGCCAGCTCAAGAACAAATACGGTGATGCCTTGGCGCTTAGAGATGAGTACTTTGCTGTTGATGATGATGAAGAAGAAGCTGCTGCGTTGGCGCTTAGAGATGATGAGATTCGATCACAAAGCATTTATAGCTCTCGGCTTTGTTGCGTTAAGAGCTGATGGAGAGAGGGAGCTTCTGTTCTTCAGACACCCAAGTGCTGATATGCTTCTTACGGAAGCTGAGCTTGACAAGAACTTAATCCAAAAGGTGAGATTTTGTCTCTCTTTTGATCTACATGTTCAATGTGAGGACTGAGTTACAGGTCATGTTCATAACAGTATGTAGTTAACTAAAAAGCTGATGCACCAATGTGTCTGAGAACTGATTGGTATTGATTTATTATGTACAGGTGAGATGACTTATGTAAATCTTCAACTAAACCCTGAGATGATGATCATCATCATCAGCTTGCCAAGAAACTAACAGCCGTTGACCTTGTTGCTATTGGTATGAGACAAATATCTAAACTTTTTTCTCATATATTGTGTCAATTGAATTGATCTTTTACTACCTTTGTTGAATTTTTGAAGGAGTTGGAACAACAATTGGAGCAGGAGTGTATATTCTAGTGGGAACAGTAGCTAGACAACACACAGGACCTGCTCTTGCTGTATCGTTCTTCATCGCTGGAGTAGCAGCTGCTCTCTCCGCTTGTTGCTATGCTGAGCTTGTTCTTATTGTCCATCTGCTGGCAGTGCTTATCATTATGCTTACATCTTCTTGGAGAAGGGTATGTACTAGATAGGATTCTTTTTTTTTTTTACTCAAGTTGATATTTATATACTTTGAGTAAAACCCACGTGTCGTTACAGCTTACTAACCGAGTAGCAAACATCGAATCGTACACGTGTCATAGCGGCCACGAAACGGGAAGGTCCTTCTAGTTCCAACAACAGTAACGACGCAGCAAGCAGAGGTAATTATTGCTTCGTGTTTAATTGGAGCTATTTTCGATTCGAAACGAGATAGGTTTATCTGATTCGGTGTTTTATTATGAAGCAGATGCAAAGGAAAACAATGCGCTCTAAAACATTCAGTCACAGAATCAATTAAAGGTATGTTAAGATTTAGGGGTAAGCGCAAGAAAATGAAATTACCTCCAGCAGCATCCGCAAAGATTCTGCTGATTTTTTTTATTATCTATTTTCTGATTGTTCCTGCATCAGAGGCCTTTTAGTTTCTCAATCAACTGCTTGTGAATTTTGATATATGCTTTGGTTTTATTCCACTTGGAACAATCCCGTTGATAACTATTGACAAGTTTAACAAAACGGTCCGTTGCTTATATGTTATCAAATACTAATTGAGCTCATGTGACATGCATAGGTGCGTAAAGTTCAATCAAACAACCCCTCAGTCCTACAAGAATCCACCTAGACGTCTTTTGTTATGTTCCCAGAGTAGATATAGACAGGAGCTTAGTTTGAGTTTTGTCTGTTTTGTCTGGTCCTTGATTCTTAGGGCGTTTCAGAAATGGTGCTGACATTTTACGCTGTGATTACTTGCATTTTGCAGGCATATACATGATGATGATCATTGTTTATAGCTTTCGTCCTAAAAACCAAACAGGTGAGGTACTAGAAAGGTCATTCCACTTGGAACATTCCTATTGGCAACCATTGGGAAGTTTAACAAAACGGTGAGTTGATGTACTCGTTGGGGACAGAGATATGTTATAAATACTATCGTAGCTTGGCTCTGAGGTTGAATGCTAATTTTTCTATGTACTTTTCTGTTGATTCATACACAGGTGCTGAAACTTCAATCAAACAACACAAGAATACACCAAGAGGTGTTTTACAGGTCACTGTTATGTTTAGTTTAAGTTGGATGTGTTTGTCTGGTTTTAGCGCCATATCTCAAAATTCAGTAATTGAAGTTGTATTCTGTATCATTTAGATGTCTGTGATTACATTGTATGCTCTATCAATCGCATATTGCAGGCAAAATAAATACTAAAACTACCTTAACATTGTTTCCCAAAAAGAAGGAGAAGTGTCTAAGTAGAGTTGTGAGCGTTCCGGCTGATTGAGAATGATCAAGTGCGTTTCTTCACAACCTTGTCGTAGTGGTCCTTGATTTGACCTTTAGTTCTTGTCGTGACTATCTCGCTCATGGCCCTCCAGCTGATTCTACCTTTTTTGTGTCGACATGTTTCCAGCGCTTGAACAAAAACTCTGCCATAAGGAAAAAAAAAATTTAATCACATTTAACAAACAAACAAGAAAATGAAAACTTATTTAAAACTAAAGAAACGCTTACTCATGCTCGGCAGCTGTCCAATGACCTGAGTTCTTCTCTTGTACGAAGGGTACAATAGACTGATCAAGAACATGAGTTGGGCTTGGATCGAGCAATGAAGAGTAGTAAACCACTTCATTCAATGGTTTGTTGATTATAGTTGCAATGATGTTGAACCGATCTGCTATATCCCATTTGATACTTTAGTCATAGCCAAGTCACATCGATGCATATCTTGAAAGCTCCACATGCTTTAATCCACCAATAAAAAGTTTGATTAAATTAGCTTTCAGAATAACCTAAAAAATTAAATCAAGAAAGAATAAAACAAACCTGGGATTGATGTTTTCCATAGGAGGAGATGTGTTTGTGCTCAACTCCTTGAGGTAAGCACAAATCATCCATGACGTTCCCTTACAGACCATGAGCTAATCAAAGATTCTCATATGATTCTTTCTCTGTTTTCCGTAAACCAAATCAAGAAAGAGACGTGTGATTGATGTTACCTGTTTTGGACAATCTGAGCATCAGCCACCTGGATTTGGATTAATTTCTCGTACGCACTTGCGACTTCTTCCAATGGTTTCTTCATAATTTCCGATATGACGTCGACTTTCCGAGAGGACTCCGGTACTGTTTCCATTGCTTTTAAAAAACTTGTAATTCATGTTGAGTCCACATGATCATGATGATGATATGAGGATGGAGAAGATGAAAGAAACTTAGAGAAAGGGAGAGAGAGAGAGAGATCAAGAATGGGGAGAGATGAAAGAGCGTGGGAAGGGTTTTTCGAATGAATCATTCGAATATTTATAGGCAAGTAACCGCCACATTACAACTTATTTTTAAACTTATTGTTGGGTTTAAATGCGTAATGATTATTTGA